>NC_056741.1:730833465-731033465 GCF_019279795.1 Protopterus annectens | reverse complement strand
GGCTTTTTGAATGACATACCTGTGTTTGCCTGGCTTACCGAGGCCCACCATAGGAATTCCTTTTGTAGGCATGGAATGAGCGGTATGGTTGTCTCCAAGTTGTTGTTGTGCTGAGACCATAGGCTTTTTAAGTACCATTGAAGCTTTCTCATGTGTAGTCTTGCTAATGGAACCAGGAGAATGCAGGATGCCATGTAACCCAGGGCCTGTAGGAATCTCCTTGCAGTCATCTGGGTGAGTTTTGCCAAACCCTTGAAATAATGAGTTATTTTCTTGCTTGTCTTCTGTCAGGTAAGCCATTTGAGAGGCTATGTCTAGATTGGCTCCTAAGAAGGTTATTTGCTGGGATGGTTGAAGTCTTGACTTTTGGAAGTTGACTGTATCCCAGAGCCTGAAGTAATTGTATGACAAAGTTTTTTGTCAACATCAGTTTGTCGTCCGCTTGTATAAGGCAGTCGTCCAGGTACGGGTAAATTTGAATCCCCTGGAGCCTGCAATGAGCAATTACTGAAGCCAGGCATTTTGTGAATACTCTGGGCGCAGTAGATAAGCCAACTGGCAATGCTGAGAATTGATAATGTTCTGGCCCTGCAAGAAATCCGAGGTATCTTCTGCAGCTGTGTCTGATAGGGACATGCAGGTATGCCTCCTTGAGGTCCAGAGTAATCAGCCAAGACCCCTTGCCCAGCATGGGAAGGAGTTGCTGTAGAGTCAGCATTTTGAACTTTGGTACTATGAGAAAAGTGTTTAATGCGGACAAATCCAGTATTGGTCTCTATTGAGTTTCTTTTCTTGGAACAAGGAACAGTCTTGAGTAAAACCCCTGGCCTTGTTCTTGTTGTGGTACTCTTTCTATTGCTTTTATCTGAGCAAGCAGAGAAATTTGCTTGATAGCCTCTGCCCTCTGGTTTTGTGGTAGGTTTGGCATGCCCTGTTTTCTTGATAAGGTATGAAAATGGAACCTGTAACCTTGGTCTATTAATGTCCAAAATCCATCTGTGCCAATTGTCTGAGAACAGAGATAATTTTCCGCCCAAGGGTGCTTCTATTTGCTCCTTGGTTGGCGGACGTAGAGGAAAGTCATTGAGATTGTGTCTGAGGGGCGGGAGAGACCCCTGTGTCACTTCTTTGGTTTGCTGGCTGCCATTGTCGTCCCCTGTAAGGGCCTCTGTATTGTCCTTTTCCTCGGCCACGCCTGTTTTTGCCCCTTTGAAATTTTTCAGGATTAGGAAAGGACCAGTTTTTTGAAGGCCAATTCCTGCTGAATCTGGGGGGCTGAACCTGGAGGAAATCTTTGACCGTCTGAACTGATTTTGCTTTTTCCTCGATGGACTTTAACACATCTTTAGCATTAGCACCAAAAAGCTTGTTCTTTTCCAAGGGTGCATCCAAAAGTTTTGCCTTAACATGATCTGGTAGAGGTTGTTCTTTTAACCATGCATGTCTGCGAATGACTGCCCCTGTCATAGCTGCCCTACATGAAGCTTCCAATGCATCATATCCACACTGCAGAAAGTGACTGCTGACTTGCTGAGAATTATGTACAGCTTCCTGCAAAGACTTCCTGTCTAAAGGGTCAGGAGAGGCCAATGTTTTCTGTAAATCATCTAACAGGTAATCCTGAAATTGTAACATATGAAAGAGGCAATTCAAAGCTCTCATAGATAGTGGTGGAGGTGTAAACCTTTTTCCCCCATCTCTCTAATGACCTAGCTTCCCTGTTGGAAGGCAAGGGATTTTTAGAGGTGGAAGCTGAAACACCTTTAGGTCCCTGAGAAATAGTTTCTAAATCAACAGTATGGGCCCTGAATAAATGGGAGTGTGTTTCTGGGACCCTGTAATATCTGTCTGGCTTGGCTGGAGCAGGAGGAAGAGAATCAGGGGTAACACTGGAGTCAGAATATAGATCATCCAAAACATCAAGCACAGGAGGAATAGCTAAGGGCCTGTGCTGGGGCTTTTTAAGGAAGGTTCGAAGGCGCTTTCTGGAATCAGAATATTCCTGGCCTTGCCACTTGAAATATTCCCTCATGGTATGCAGAACTTCCCCAAAAGAAATATCCTCAGGAGGGGAGGCCGAGGGGATGGAATCCTCTGCATCCGAGTCCTCATAGGTCTGAAAGAGCTCTTCCTGGCCATCGGAGTGGACAGAGTCCTCAATCTTCATCTGAAGGGATAGGGTCAGAGGGTTCAACCCGGGGCCTCTTATCAGGAGGAGGCTGGGATCCTCTCTCAGGATGGGCCTGTGAACCTCTAATCATGGAAATTAAGTCTGCGGCCATAGACATGATTTGTGTCTCAGGAGTAGGCTGAGGTAAGGCTTTAGCTGTACGGTGCTTAGTCTTGCTGGCTGCCTTAGCCCAAGTGTAGGCCTTAATAGACATGGCCATAGGAGGCCTGGCAGCTCCACGTGCAGGAGTGACCTTATCTACAGCAATGGTCTCGGGCATTTCCTCGGTTTCAGTATCTGGAGGAAAATCTATAACTGGCGGAGTGGTATCTGGTATCGGAGTCGTCGGTATTGCGGTGTCTTCGGTTCGGAGCGGTGGAATAACCGTCTCAGGGGGAACCGGAGCACTCGCGGTAGGTTTTGGCGTGGAGTTGGTGGTAGACGCGGGCCGAGGATGTCTGTCCCGGTCTTTTCATTTCTTGGGAGTTTGCGATGTCGGAAGTTCCGACGGCATTGTATATGCAAATTTTTCGCCGAAAAAGTCTTCAGTGATCTCCACCCGGCGCCTGAGTGCGCTTGTTGAAGCGAGCACAGGCGACACAGGCCGAGACGTCGTGGTCTGGGCCAAGGCAAGGAAGACAGTAAGAGTGGAAATCCTTATGAGGTATTTGTTTACCACAAGACAGACAATTAACTTTTTCAGTAATTTCTGACATCGGCTGAGGCAAGAAAAGGTCCCCAACGGGGTACTTAGCTTTTTTGATGACTTCGGATTCGAAGAATACAGGAGCTGACCGACTGGCACTTGCGAACTGCTTCTGCTTCAGGCACCGCACGGCAAGAAAGACTGAAGAAAATGGCGTTGGCTGATGCTTATATACTCTAGCCGCTCTGACGTCGGAAAGAAGTGCGACATCAGCCGACGTCGGACCCAGACTTTGGAATCCGCCCGACCGAGGGCTGCCTGAGGCAGGACAACCCATATGTTATGACTGCAGTTGCATTCTTGAAGGACATCTGTACTATGTCCTTCAAGAATGCAACTGCAGTCCTGACATATGGGTTGAATACCATAGCCAAGCTGGGGGTGGTAGGACTAAGCAAGAGATGGTGTAGCTAGAAGGCCCTGCAGGACTGCCGAAGCAAAGCCTGCTCGGGATCTGGAGTATAATGGCAGGTTGTAGTGTTTGGTAAATGTATGCACGGAGCTCCATGTAGCATCCTCTAGAATATCTTTTGTAGCCACTCCTCTTAGAAAAGCTGTGGATGTGGCCATAGCTCTGGTGGAGCGTGGTCTAATATTAGCGGGCACACTTTCTCCATGGAAAGAGTAACTGAATCTGATGCAGTGACCAATCCATTTTGAGATAGTTTGTTTGGTGACTGCTTTTCCTTGCACTCCAGCAGCATAGGCTACAAACAGTTGGTCAGACTTCCTAGTGGACTTTGTTCTGTCCAAGTAGTAGCGTAGTTCTGTGAATGTCTAAAGTATGCAGCAGCTTTTCCCCCCTATTTTGAGGGTTAGGAAAGAAGGTAGGCAGGTGAATTGCTTGGTTTAGAGACACACTGGATATCACCTTAGGCATGAATGAAGGATTGGTCCCCAAGGGAAACTCTGTCCTGATGAAAGATGAGAAAAGGAGGAACTGCCATGAAGGCCTGTATCTCCGAGACTCTTCTTGCTGAGGTGACTGCCAACAGGAAAACCGTTTTCCAAGAGAGAAATTGCATTTCTGAAGATGCTGCTGGTTCAAAAGGAGAAAGAGTTAATTTTTCCAAGACGTAATTGAGGCCCCATGCAGGAATTGGTAGCTTCCTTGGAGGTTTGATATTCTTTATGCCTCTTAGAAACTGTCTTAGCAAGGGATGCGAAGACACAGGTGGATCACAGTTGTAATGTGCTCAGATAGCTGAAGCGTAGATTTTGATGGAAGAGTATGAGAGGCCACTGTGAAACATTTTTGTCAAGTATTCTAATATCTGAGGTATGTTCATCAGTGATGCATCCTGGCCCTTGTTGACATTCCAGATGGTGAATCTCTTCCATTTGGCCTAATAGGTTTTTCTGGTGGAAGGTCTGCGTGCCTCCAGCAAAATTTCCTGAACTTTTTCGGAGAGGGATTCATGGGTCTTAGTCATGGAACTCTCCAAGCTGTCAGCTTTAAGGTTTGCAGGTTCTGATGAACAGTCTTGTAACTGTGTTGAGTCAGGAGCAGAGGCCATTGAGGCAAGGGGCCACGGTTTGGTGTGAGTTATGCTCAGTAGCAGTGGATACCAGTGTTGCCTTGGCCAGTCTGGAGCTATCAAGATTCCTCTTGGTTGTTCTGCCTTGATCTTCAGTAACACCTTGGTGAGCAAAGGTAGAGGAGGAAATGCATAAATTGTTAGAGCATTCCAGCTGAAGGAAAGAGCATCCGTTCTCCAAGCTAGAGGATGGTGCATCCTTGTGCAGAACCTTTCCAGGTGATTGAGATGAGATGCGAAGAGGTCTGTGTCTGGTCTTCCCCATGCAGATGTTATTTGTGAGAAAATGCGTGGGTGTAGCATCCATTCGTGTGGATCCAAGAAATTTCTGCTCAACCTGTCTGCCAGAACATTGTCCTTGCCTGGAACAAACTGGGATTGCAAGTAGATGTTCAGTTTCAGGGACTTTTCCCAAAGAATTATTGTTAATCTGCAGAGGGAGGTAGGAATGAGTGCCCCCTTGTTTGTTTATGTACCACATGACAGTGGTGTTGTCTGTCCTTATTAGCATATGACCTTGCTGAAGTGATTTTCCAAAGGCTTCTATTGCATGCATCACTGCCATCTCTTTTTGATTTATGTGCTGATGCATCTCCATGGGAGTCCATTGCCCTTGAATGCATCTGCCGTCCATGTGCGCCCCCCATCCATGGTCTGAGGCGTCTGTTGTAATAGTTTGACTTGTTGGAGCTTTGTTGAAAAGCATGCCTTCGTTTAAGTGACTTGAGCCCACCACAAAAATTCCCTTTGCAGGCATGGTATGAGTGGTATTATGTCTTCTAGGTTGTGGCTGTGTTGCGACCACAAGCTTTTTAGGTATCATTGCAGCTTTCTCATGTGTAGTCTTGCCAGAGGGATTAGAAGAATGCAAGATGCCATGAACCCCAGGGCCCGCAGGGTCTTCCTTGCGGTCAGGTGGGTTAGTTTTGCTAGGCCTGTTAAATGCTCTTGTTTCTCCTCTGTGAGGAAAGCCATTTGTAGCTGCGTGTCCAGCTTTGCTCCTAGAAAAATAATCTTTTGGGATGGCAGTAATCTTGATTTTTGAATGTTGACTGTGTATCCCAAAGCCTGCAGCAATTGAATGACACAGTCCAAGTGTTTTATCAAGGTCTGTTTGCTGTCTGCTTGTATTAGGCAGTCGTCCAGGTAAGGGTATATTTGAATCCCCTGGAGTCTGCAATGTGCCACTACTGATGCCAGGCATTTCGTGAATACTCTGGGCGCAGTAGATAAGCCAAACGGCAATGCTGAGAATTGATAGTGCTCTGTTCCTGCAAGAAATCTGAGGTATCTTCTGCAACTGTGTCTGATAGGGACATGCAGGTATGCCTCCTTGAGGTCCAGAGTAACCAGCCAAGACCCCTTGCCCAGCATGGGAAGAAGTTGCTGTAACGTCAACATCTTGAATTTTGGCACCAAGAGAAAAGTATTTAGAACGGACAAGTCCAATATAGGCCTCCATTGTTTTTCTTTTCTTGGAACAAGGAACAGTCTTGAATAAAATCCCTGGCCTTGTTCCTGAGGAGGAACCTTCTCTATTGCTTTTATTTGTAACAGCTTTGAGACTTCTATGAGTGCCTCTGCCCTTTGATTTTGTGGCAGGTTTGGCATGCCTTGTCCCGTTGGTAAAGTATGGAAGTGGAACCTGTAACCTCTGTCTATTATGTCCAGAATCCAATTGTCCTTTGTTATAATGTGCCAGTTTTTTGAGAATAGAGATAATTTTCCACCTAGAGGTGCTTCTCTTTGAGCCTTGGTAGGCAGAGTGAAAGGTAAGTCATTGTGATTGTCCCTGTTGTGCAGGTGAACTACCTGTGCCACTTCTCTGATTTTGTGGTTGCCATTGGCGTCCCCTGTAGGAGCCTCGGTATTGCCCTCTACCTCGTGCACGCCTGTTCTTTCCCCTTTGAAACTTGTCAGAGTCTGGAAAGGACCAATTCTTTGAAGGCCAATTCCTGCTGAACCTGGTGGAAATCCTTTACTGTCTGTACTGATTTTGCCTTCCCCTCAATAGATTTCAACACATCCTGAGCATTAACACCAAAAAGCTTCTGTTTATCCAGAGGTGCGTCCAGAAGCTTAACTTTAACATGATCCGGCAGTGGCTGTTCTTTCAACCAAACACGTCTATGGATAACAGCCCCTGTCATAGCTGCCCTACATGAAGCCTCCAATGCATCATAACCACACCGAAGAAAATGATTACTAACCTGCTGTGTATTATGAACCAAATCCTGCAATGCCTTTCTATCTATAGGCTCAGGAGAGGCTAGCGTTTTCTGCAAATCATCCAGTAAATAATCCTGGTACTGAAACACATGAAAAAGGCAGTTAAGTGACCTCATGGCAAGGGTGGAAGAGGTATAAACTTTTTTACCCCATCTCTCCAGGGACCCTGCTTCCCTGTCAGCTGGCAGTGGATTCTTGGCTGAGGAGGTAGCCACTCCTTTGGGGCCCTGTGAAATAGTTTCTAGATCCACAGAGTGGGCCTTAAAGAGATGCTTGTGAGTGTCAGGGACCTTGTAATATCTGTCTGGCTTGACAGGAGCAGGAGGGAGAGAATAGTACAGTTTTGTACCTACCATAAATGTAGATGTCCGATAGGAATGCATCTGCAGTCCTTACAAATGGGTTGTCCTGTCGTCAGGCAGCCCTTCGGTCGGCCGGATTCCAAAGTCTGGGTCTGGCCTCGGCTGGTGTCGCTCTTCACCCATCAGAGCTGCAGTTATTCGGGTATAAAGGCATCAGCCAACGGCATTTTCCTCAGTGTTTCTTGCCCCAGGTGCCCTCTTGGAAGGCTAAATTTGGATAAATGCCAATGATTCCAAATAGTAGAGAGCAAACAAAAAATAAGCATGTATGTACATATATACAAACAAATACACCATAATAGATTCCCCCAGCTAGCTATAAGATGGGCAAATACCCTAGGAGTACCACAGAGGGGAAGGTGGGTGGGTAATCCTGACTGCAGATGCATTCCTATTGGACATCTACATTTATGGTAGGTACAAAACTGTACTATGTCCTTCAAGGATGCATCTGCAGTCCTTACAAATGGGTAGAATACCATAGCAAAACTGGGGAGGAGGAAAAAAAGTTATGGTGTAGATAAGATCCCTTGCAAAACAGCAGTGGCAAAACCTGCTCGGGATCTAGAGTATAAAGGTAGATTATAATGCTTGGCAAATGTATGCACGGAGCTCCAAGTAGCAGCCTCTAAAATGTCTTTGGTAGCCACTCCTCGTAAGAAGGCTGTGATAGTGGCTGTAGCCCTTGTAGAGTGAGGCCTGATGTTTTCTGGAATTTTCTTTCCATGGTAGGAGTAACAAAATCTAATGCAATTTCCTATCCACTTGGAGATTGTTTTGAAATTGCTTTTCCTTCCATTCCTGATGCATAAGCTACCAGTAGCTGGTCAGTTTTTCTATTGTCCTTGGTCCTGTCCAGGTAGTAGCGTAATTGTCTATGTACATCCAAGGTATGCAACAGTCTCGCTCCCCTGTTCTGTGGATTAGGGAAGAATGTAGGAAGGTGGATACCCTGATTTAAAGACTCTCTAGAGACCACCTTAGGCATAAAAGTAGGATTTGTTCTCATGGACACTATCTTGATGGAAGATCAGGAAGGGTTGTACTGCCATTAATGCCTGTAGTTCAGATACCCTTCTTGCTGAAGTTACTGCCAGCAGGAAAGCAGTTTTCCATAAGTATTGTAATTCTGCTGTTGCTGCTGGTTCGAAAGGAGGAAGTGTCAACTTTTCTAGCACAAAGTTCAAGTCCCATGCTGGCAATGGTAGCTTCCTAGGAGGCTTTACATTTTTAATTCCTCTAAGAAACTGTCTGAGCAGAGGATGTGAGAAGACAGGAGGATCCAGGCCGTATTCTGCTGAAATAGCTGATGCATGAATCTTGATAGAAGAATAGGACAGGCCCGTGTGGAAGAGCTCTGCCAAATACTCCAGGATGTTGGCCATGTTTACCAGTGACACATCTTCTTTTGCAGTACTCCAAATGAGATATCTTTTCCATTTTGCTGAATAATTTTTTCTTGAGGGTCTGCGAGCCTCAAGGATAATGTATTTAACCCTTTGGGATAAATTTGGGTTAATTGATCTTATGCAATGTACCAGGCAGTTAGCTGCAGAGTTTTCAGGTTTGGGTGCAGGATGTTGTAGTTGTTCTGTGTTAGTAGCAAGGGAACCAGGGGTAGTGGCCATATTTGTTCCAGAGACATGCTTCTCAGTAATGGGTACCAATGTTGCCTTGGCCAGTCTGGAGCTATCAGAATGATCCTTGGACAGTCCTCTTTGATCTTCAATAGCACCTTGTGCATCAAAGGAAGTGGTGGGAATGCATAAGCGGTCAGATTTTTCCAACTGAAAGATAGGGAGTCCACCTTCCAAGCTAGTGGGTGGTACGTCCTTGTGCAGGAATTTCTTTAGCTGGTGATTGCGTGGGGATGCAAATAAGTCTATTTCGGGGAGTCCCCATTTTCTTGTAATGGTTTTGAAGATGGCCGGATGCAGCATCCATTCGTGGGCATCCGTGGTAGTCCTGCTTAATATGTCTGCTAGAATGTTTTTTCCTGGTACAAAAATTGCTTGTAACTGAATGTTGTAGCTCAGGGCCACATTCCAGAGGTCCAGTGCCATCCGGCATAGAGGGTACGAATGTGTGCCCCCCTGTTTGTTGATGTACCACATAACTGTGGTGTTGTCTGTCCTTATCAATTGACCTTGTCGAAGAAATGGTCTGAATGTTTGAATTGCCAGTTTCACTGCCAGCATTTCCTTTAGATTTGTGTAGGTGCAGCTGGTCTTGAGTCCATAAGCCTTGTATGCACTTGTCCAGCATGTGGGCCCCCCAGCCAAGGTCTGAGGCGTCCGTCGTGATGGTTTGGCTTGGTTGAGTGCTGTGGAAGGGCAATCCTGTGTTTGATTGACAGGCCTGAGCCCACCATAGGAATTCTTGCTTCAGGCATGGAATTATTGGAATTTGGGTTTCTAGGCTGTGCTTGTGCTGAGACCATAAATTCCTTAGGTACCACTGTAGTTTTCTCATATGCAGTCTGGCATGAGGAACCAATATTATGCAGGATGCCATGAAGCCCAAGGCTTGTAGTACTTTTCTTGCTGTTAGATGGTTTTGCTTTGTTAATGCCATGAAGTAGAGAGGTAGTTGCTCCTGTTTTTCTACGGTTAGGAATGCCATTTGCTTTGATGTGCCCAGCTCTGCACCCAAAAAGGTTATTCTTTGGGATGGTATCAGTCTTGACTTTTTTATATTGACTGTATATCCCAGGGCTTATAGCAGGTAGATGACCCTTTGTAAGTCTTCTGCTAGCTTGTTTTTGTTGCCCGCTTGTATCAGGCAGTCGTCCAGGTAGGGGTAGATTTGAATTCCCTGAAGCCTGCAATGAGCAATTACTGAAGCCAGGCATTTCGTGAACACTCTGGGCGCAGTAGATAAGCCAAAGGGCAATGCTGAGAATTGATAATGCTCTGATCCTGCAAGAAATCTGAGGTATCTTCTGCAAATTGGTCGTATGGGGACGTGCAGGTATGCCTCCTTGAGATCTAGAGTTACCAGCCAAGACTCCTTGCCCAGCATGGGAAGAAGCTGCTGTAGAGTCAGCATTTTGAATTTTGGTACAATGAGAAATGTGTTTAAAGCGGACAGGTCGAGAATAGGTCTCCATTTGCTCTCTTTTCTTGGTACCAGGAAGAGTCTGGAGTAAAATCCCTTTCCTTGCTCGATAGATGGTACCTTTTCCACAGCTCTCATTCTTAATAATTGAGATACTTGTTTTAGAGCTTCTGTCTTTTGATTTGGAGGTAGGTTTGGCATTCCTCTCTTCCCTGGTAAAGTATGGAAGTGAAACCTGTAGCCTTGGTCTATTGTCTGTAAAATCCACTTGTCTCTTGTGATGTAATGCCAGTTTATTGAAAATAATGCTAGCTTCCCGCCTAAGGGTGCTTCTAGTTTCCTGCTAGGCGGTGCCAGAGCCAAGTCACTGTGATTGTCCTGTAGTTGTGGTGGTGGCTGTGTCTGTACTTCGCTGGTTGTTACCCTGCCACTGGCGTCCCCTGTAGGCACCCGTGGATTGGCTTCTGCCTCTTTAACGCCTATTCCTGCCTCTCTGAGCTCTGGAGGAGTCTGAAAAGGACCAATTCTTGGAGGGCCAATTCCTGCTAAACCTTGGTGGTTGGACCTGTAAGAAATCTTTTACTGTTTGGACAGATTTTGCCTTCTCTTCCATCTTCTTCAGCACCTGTTGTGCAGGAGAGCCAAACAAATTGATCTTATCCATAGGAGCATCTAGTAGTTTGGACTTGACATGGTCTGGTAAGGCTTGCTCTTTTAACCATGCATGCCTTCTGATAACTGTGCCAGTCATGGCTGATCTAAAGGAAGCCTCCAGTGCATCATAGCCGCATTTTAAAGAATGGTTACTGACTTGCTGAATGTTATGTACCATTTCCTGAACAGATTTTTTTTTTTTTTGTCTAATGGTTCAGAGGACAGTTTTTTGGTTAACTGATCTAGCATAAATTCTTGATACTGGATCATGTGAAATTGGCAGTTCAAGGCCCTAGCTGAAAGAGTAGCAGAAGTGTAAACTTTTTTACCCCATCTCTCTAAGGATCTGGATTCCCTATCAAGAGGGGAGGGGGTTTTTAGCAGAGGTAGCTTCTACAGCCTTAGGTCCTTGGGAGATGGTCTTGGGATCTGCAAAAGGAGCCTTATACAAATGGTAATGCGTGTCCGGGACCCTGTAGAATCTATCAGGCTTAGCAGGGGCCGGAGGTAGAGAATCAGGAGCAGTACAAGCATCATTAAATGCATCATCTACAACAGAAAGAACTGGAGGAATGGCTAAAGGCCTATGTTGTGGTAAATGCAGAAAGGTTCTAAGCCTTTTTCTGGAGTCTGAAAAATCCTGGCCCTGCCACTGAAGTTGTTCCCTCATAGCATGCAAGGTTTCCCCAAAGGAAAATTCCTCAGGCAGAGAGGCAGAAGGGATGGACTCTTCAGCATCAGAGTCTTCATAAGGGGAGAAAGGAGCCTCTGGAGGGTCTGCATCATCTGAAGCATCAGAGGAATCATCTGTAGAAAGTGGCTGAGGGGGCTCTGCTCTAGGTCTCTTCTCTGGAGGTGGGTGAGAGGCCCTGTCTGGTTGAGGTTGGGATCCCCGGATTAAAGAAATGAGATCCTCTGCTAAACTAAGCATTTGAGAACTAGAGCTAGGCCTGTGAGAGGGGGTCCTAGCAGGCACAGATTTAGTAGCTTTAGCTGCTTTAGCCCTGGCAAAGGCCTTAATAGACATGGCTGCAGGAGGCCTAGCAGCTCCACGTGCAGGAGTTGAAATATCCAGGGGAATAGAGTCTGATAAATCCTGAGAAACAGCAACAGCAGGTTGGATTTCAGAAGCAGATTCCACCAGGTTAGAAGAGGCCTCGGCAGAAGGTAAGTTTTCGGCTGAAGGAAGAACCGTTTGCTCGGTTTCAGCCGAAACCGAGACACTCGCGGTTGGCTTAACCGCGGTTTTGGCCAAAACCGCGGACCGCGAGTGTCGGTCCTTTTCCTTGCGCTTTTTAGACATTTGCGTAGTCGGAGGATCCGACGGCATAATACAAGCAAAATTAGAGCCGAAAAACTCCTCAGCAAATTCAGACCGACGTCTAAGCGTCTGCCGGTTAAAAGAAGCACAGGCTAGACAAGCTGCTACATCGTGGTCTGGGCCTAAACAGGGTAAGCAGTAAGAGTGGAAATCTTTATGAGGTATTTGTTTCCCACAAGTTAAACAGTTATTCACTTTTTCTGACATCGGCTGAGGCAAGAAAGAGTCCCCAACGGGGTACTTAGCTTTTTAGAAGTCTTCGGTAGTAGTATTTCGGTAGTAATCTCTGGATCTGACCGACCGGCACTTGCGAACACCTTCTGCTTCGGGCGCCACGCGGCAAGAAAGACTGAGGAAAATGGCGTTGGCTGATGCCTTTATACCCGAATAACTGCAGCTATGATGTCGGGTGAAGAGCGACACGAGCCGAGGCCAGACCCAGACTTTGGAATCCGGCCGACCGAAGGGCTGCCTGACTACAGGACAACCCATTTGTAAGGACTGCAGATGCATCCTTGAAGGACATCAGGGAAAGCACTGGAGTCGGAAAATACATCATCCAGGACATCCAAAACTGGAGGGATAGCTAAAGGTCTGTGCTGGGGTAACTTAAGGAAGGTACGTAGCCTTTCCCTAGAATCAGAAAATTCCTGACCCTGACACTTAAAATGTTCCCTCATGGAGTGGAGGACTTCACCAAAAGAAAAATCCTCTGGAGGAGAGGCAGAGGGAATTGATTCCTCAGCATCAGAGTCCTCATATGCCTGGAAGGATTCTTCTTGGTTATCTGGATGCTCTGAATCCCCAGAGGCTTCATCTGAAGAGAGGTTGTCTGCCTGCTCAGTTCTAGGCCTTTTTTCTGCAGGCGGCTGAGAACCTCTGTCTGGGTGAGGCTGAGACCCCCTGATGAGAGAGATTAGGTCTGCAGCCAGAGACATGATCTGTCTATCAGAAGGAGCCTGAGAAGTAGGTTTAGGATGGGCCTTGGCCTGGCTGGCGGCCTTGGCACGTTCAAAGGCCTTGATGGACATACAGGAGGCCTAGCTGCCCCATGTGCAGGGGTAACTTTGTCCACAGGAATGGTGTCGGGTAGATCCAGAACTTCGGTTTCCGGAGGAAAATCAACAACTGGCACCGGTGTAGTCTCAGAGACCGAGGAACGTGTTAACGCGGTGTCGTCGGCCTGGAGCGGTTGAATTACCGCTTCCAAAGGGACCGAAGCACTCTGAGGGCTTAGGCGTTGTATCGGTGGAAGACGCGGGCCGTGGATGTCAGTCCCGGTATTTTCTTTTTTTGGTAGTTTGTGCTGTCTGTTCCGACGGCATGTTGTAAGCGTAGCATTCTCCGAAAAAGTCTTCGGCAAATTCTGCCCGGTGCCTGAGAGTGCGCTTATTAAAGCAAGCACAGGCAGCACAGGCCGAGACGTCGTGGTCTGGGCCCAGGCAAGGGAGGCAGTAACAATGGAAGTCCTTATGAGGTGTTTGTTTACCACAAGACAAACAATTAACTTTCTCAATTTGTTCTGACATCGGCTGAGGCAAGAAAAAATGTTCCCCAACGGGGTACTTAGCTTTTAGATGACTTCGGTAACTGAAAACACAGGAGCTGACTGACCGGCACTTGCGAACTGCTTCTGCTTAGGGCACCGCGCGGCAAGAAAGACTGGAGAAGATGGCATCGGCTGATGCCTTTGTACTCCAGCCGCTCTGACGTTGGGGAGGAGGTGACATCGGCCGACGCCGGACCCAGACTTTGGAATCTGGCCGACCGAAGGGCTGCCTGAGGCAGGACAACCCATATGTCAGGACTGCAGTTGCATTCTTGAAGGACATCTCCCTGCCTTTGGAGTGGAAGTGGTCCACCGTTTGGTTCTCTGCTGTCCCTGGGATAGAAGTCTGGGTGGTTTGTCCCTACAGGGCTTAGCCTGCCCCCATCTGCTAGGTACAGGAAAGGACCAGTGTTTTGCTGCAAAATTCCTGAACCTAGGAGGCTGTACCTGAAGGAAATCTTATTGTCTGCATAGATTTTGCTTTGTCTTCCATCTTTTTAAGCACCTCTTCTGCTTTTCCTCCAAACAAGAGGTCCTTATCCAAAGGTGCGTCAAATAATTTATATTTGACAGATCAGGGAGAGGTTGTTCCTTCAACCATGCATGTCTCTTAACGACCGATCCCGATGCTGCTGCCCTGCTTGAGGCTTCTAGGGCCTCATATCCACAGTGTAGAGAGTGTTTAGCCCCTTGACAAGTAGAGTGCAGTAAATCTGCTAACTCTTGAATCGGTACAGTCAGGAAAGGTAGAAATCTTTTGTTTTAATACTTCCAAAGTGTGTTGTTGATAATTTAACATGTGGAACAGAGAGTTGTGTGCTGACAGCTAAGGTTGTATAGATGTATACTTTTTTTTACCCCATCTGTCCAGAGCTCTGGTGTCCTTGTCAGAAGGAATAGGGTTCTTTGTGGAACTAGCCTTGGCTCCTTTCGGTCCCTGTGTAATGACTTCCAGGTCTCCAGCAGGATTTTTGTACAGGTATTTGTGAGAATCCGGTACTCTAATACCAGTCAGGTTTTCTAGGAGCAGGTGGGATGGCATCAGGAGTGGAGCTGGATTCATGAAAGACATCAACCACCTCTAAGATTGGCGAGATGACCATGGGTCTGTGCTGGGGCAGCTCTGGAAACAGTCTTTTCTTAGACTGAGGGAAGCCCTGGGACCCCCAGTGGAAATTTTCCCTGAGGGTGTGAAGGGCTTCCCCAAAGGAAGGCTCTTCTGGAGGGGAAGCAGAAAAAATGCATTCCTCTGCATCTGAATCCTCATAAGCAGAGGTAGTTAATCTTCAAAATCTGAGGAATCAGACTTCTCATAACCCTGTTCCGTCAGTATTTAAGAAGAAAGGACCCTTATCCTTTAGAAGTAGTGGTCTGACTACCCCTGATAAGGGTGATAAGATCCTACGCCATTTTAAGCATTTGAGCTTGAGGTGGAGGAGCAGGAGTGAAATGGTGGCTAGAGGTAGTTTTCCTAGGAGTGGCCTTGCCTCTAGGCCTAACAGTTATCCATCGGTCTGAGAGAAACGGTAGTCAGAGAGGAGAGGACAGCCTGCTTTTGTCTAGATTCGGTAGTGCAAAAGACCTCCTTTAAAGTCAGTGCCTGCGTCGTGGCTCCAAACCCACCAGAGGCAGATACAACCAAAGGCTCGGAAGACGAAGATTTCTGCAGCATACTCCGGCTCCGAAAGGGTCTCAAGTAGAGGCCTGCGAAGGCACTGATCTGGCATAAAGGGCTGCAAAGGCACTTCACTGAATTCCAGAGAAAGTACAGTTGTGTATACTTACATAAATGTAGATGGAGTGTATTCACTGTTGCAGTCATCATCTGCGGATTAACCCTGCTGTGGTAGCCCTCAGCCAGCCTGAATACCAGAGTCAATGTTTTTTTTTTGTGTCAGCTGCCATCACCTGTAGTCAGACGTCAGGTCTTCAGTGCTATAAAGCAAGGCAGCCATCATTACATCATTTTTCTTGCCCTAACCCATCAGAAGTACACGGAAATAAGGAAAAGTGGTCCTGGTGGCAAAAAGCCACCGTGGCAAGCTTATGTTACCCCCTAGGGAAGATGCTATATGGAGGATGGAGGGAGGGAAACCAGGACTACAACATTGAATACACTAACATCTACATTTATGGTAAGTGTACACAACTGTACTATGTTTAGTGTTTATTCACCTGAGGGAGGATTCCCAAAGCTGAGAAGAGTGGTGGAAGATAGGTTAGAATCCTAGGCATGGATCAGCAAGACAGTACAGTTTTGTACCTACCATAAATGTAGATGTCCGATAGGTATGCATCTGCAGTCCTAACATATGGGTTGTCCTGCCTCAGGCAGCCCTTCGGTCGGCCGGATTCCAAAGTCTGGGTCTGGCCTCGGCTGATGTCGCACTTCACCCGACGTCATAGCTGCTGGGGTATAAAGGCATCAGCCGACGCCATTTTCCTCAGTTTCTTACCCCAGATGCCAGGTGCCCTCTAGGAAGGCTAAATTTGGATAAATGCAGATAATTCCAAACAGTAGAGAGCAAAATATATATACATATATATACATACATACAAACAAATACACCATAATAGATTCCCCCAGCTAGCTAAAAGAGGGGTAAATACCCTAGGAATACCACAGAGGGGAAGGAGGGTGGGTAATCCTGACTGCAGATGCATACCTATCGGACATCTACATTTATGGTAGGTACAAAACTGTACTATGTCCTTCAAGGATGCATCTGCAGTCCTAACATATGGGTAGAATACCATAGCCAAACTGGGGGAGGAGGCACTAAGATAATGATGGTGTAGTTAAGATCCCTTGCAAAACAGCAGTTGCAAAACCTGCTCGGGATCTGGAGTATAAAGGAAGATAATGCTTGGCAAATGTATGCACGGAGCTCCAAGTAGCAGCTTCTAAAATGTCTTTGGTAGCCACTCCTCGTAGGAAAGCTGTAGTGGTGGCTGTAGCTCTTGTGGAGTGAGGCCTGATATTTTCAGGAGTTGTCTTTCCATGAAAAGAGTAGCAGAATCTAACGCAATTTCCTATCCATTTTGAGATTGTCTGTTTTGAAATTGCTTTTCCTTGCACTCCTGTTGCATATGCTACCAGAAGCTGGTCAGTTTTTCTGCTGACCTTAGTTCTGTCCAGATAGTAGTGCAATTGTCTGTGCATATCCAAGGTGTGTAGTAGTCTTTCTCCCCTGTTCTGTGGGTTGGGGAGGAATGTAGGTAAATGAATAGCTTGGTTCAATGATACCCTGGAGACCACCTTTGGCATAAAAGTAGGATTAGTTCTCAGAGACACTCTATCCTGATGGAAGATAAGGAAAGGCTGGACTGCCATTAATGTCTATAACTCAGATACCCTTCTTGCTGAAGTGATTGCTAGCAGGAATGCAGTTTTCCAAGATAAGTACTGTAAGTCTGCTGTTGCTGCTGGTTCAAAAGGGGGAAGTGTTAATTTTTCCAGCACAAAGTTGAGATCCCATGCAGGTAGAGGTGGTTTCCTTGGAGGCTTTACGTTTTTGATTCCTCTCAAGAACTGCCTGAGTAGAGGATGAGAAGACAGGAGGATCTATGTTGTACTCTGCTGAAATTGCTGATGCATGAATCTTAATGGAGGAGTAGGACAGGCCATTGGGGAACAGTTCTGCTAAGTATTCCAGGATGTGTGCTATGTTTGCCAATGAGACATTTTCTCCCTTTGCTGCACTCCAAATGAGGAATCTTTTCCATTTGGCTGAATAGGTTTTCCTTGTGGAGGGTCTGCGAGCCTCCAGGATAATGTCCTTAACCCTCTGAGACAAATCTGGTTGATTTTGTTTTATGCAATATTCCAAGCAGTTAGCTGCAGTGTTTTCAAGTTTGGATGCAGAGTCTTGTAGTTGTTCTGTTAGAAGTAATGGACATAGAGGTACAGGCCATGAGTGTGCCCGAGACATGCTTCTCAGTAGCAGGTACCAATGTTGTCTTGGCCAGTCTGGAGCTATCAGGATTACCTTTGGCTGTTCTTCTCTGATCTTCAGTAGGACTTTGTACATCAAAGGAAGAGGTGGAAATGCATATGCTGTTAGGTTTTTCCAGCTGAAGGAAAGGGAGTCCACCCTCCAGGCAAGTGGGTGGTATACTCTTGAGCAGAATTTCTTCAATTGGTGGTTGCGTGGGGAGGCGAACAGGTCTATCTCTGGCATTCCCCATTTCTTTGTTATGGTTTTGAAGATATCTGGATGCAGCATCCATTCGTGAGCATTCGTGGTAGTTCTGCTTAAGGTGTCTGCTAGTGAATTTTCTTTTCCTGGTACAAATCTGGCCTGCAGTTGAATGTTGAGATTCAGGGCCAAATTCCACAGGTCCATTGCCATCCGGCATAGAGGGTATGAGTGTGTACCTCCCTGTTTGTTGATGTACCACATCACTGTGGTATTGCCTGTCCTTATCGGCAGGTGACCTTGTTGGAGGAATGGTCTGAATGCCTGGATTGCATGTTTCACTGCCAGCATCTCCTTTAGATTTATGTGTAGATTCAGCTGGTTTTGGGACCATAGGCCTTGTATACACTTGTCTTCCATGTGCGCCCCCCAGCCTAGGTCTGAGGCGTCCGTGGTGATGGTCTGGCTTGGATGTGGTTTGTGGAAAAGCAATCTTCTGTTTATCTGACAGGCCTGAGCCCACCACAGGAATTCTTTTTTCAGGCATGGAATAATTGGAATCTGGGCTTCTAGACTGTGCTTGTGTTGAGACCATACATTCCTTAGGTACCATTGCAACTTCCTCATATGCAGTCTGGCATGTGGGATCAATATTATGCAGGATGCCATGTAACCCAGGGCTTGCAGGACTTTCCTTGCAGTAAGCAGAGTTTGTGTTGTTAATGCCATGAAATAGACTGGTAGCTGCTTTTGTTTTCCTCTGTGAGAAAAGCCATCTGAGTTGTTGTATCCAGTTCTGCACCCAAAAATGTTATCCTTTGGGATGGTACTAGCCTTGACTTTTGAATGTTGACTGTGTATCCCAAGGCTTGCAACAGTTGTATGACATTGGCCAAATCTTTTGTTAATTTTGTCTTGTTGTCCGCTTGTATTAGGCAGTCGTCCAGGTACGGGTAAATTTGAATTCCCTGAAGCCTGCAATGAGCAATTACTGATGCCAGGCATTTCGTGAATACTCTGGGCAGTAGATAAGCCAAAGGGCAATGCTGAGAATTGATAATGCTCTGATCCTGCAAGAAATCCGAGGTGTCTTCTGCAATCTGGTCGTATAGGGACGTGCAGGTATGCCTCCTTGAGATCTAGAGTCACCAGCCAAGACTCCTTGCCCAACATGGGAAGAAGTTGCTGGAGGGTCAGCATTTTGAATTTTGGAACAATGAGGTATGTGTTCAGTGCGGACAAGTCGAGAATAGGTCTCCATTGATTTTCTTTTCTTGGTACAAGGAATAGTCTGGAGTAAATTCCTTGGCCTTGTTCCATAGATGGTACCTTTTCTATTGCTCTCATCCTTAGTAAGTTGAGGATTTGTTTTAGAGCCTCTTTTTTGGCTTGGTGGAAGGTTTGGCATTCCTCTCTTTTTTGGTAGAGTGTGGAAGTGAAACCTGTAGCCCTTGTCTATTGTTTGTAAAGTCCATTTGTCTCCTGTAATGCAATGCCAGTTGTCTGAAAATAAGGCTAGCTTTCCGCCCAAGAGTGCTTTCAGTTGTTCCCTGGTAGGCGGAATCAGAGCCAAGTCATTGTGTCTGTCCTGTGGAAGTGGTTGTAGTCGTAGCTGTGGCAGCACTTCTCTGGTTGGCAGGTTGCCACTGACTACCCCTGTAGGCACCCCTAGATGGACCTCTGCCTCTTGGGCGTCTATTTCTGCCTCTGTGCTCTGGAGTTGTCTGGAAAGGACCAATTCTTTGAAGGCCAATTTCTGCTACACCTCGGTGGTTGGACCTGCAAAAAATCCTTGACTGTTTGGACAGATTTTGCTTTTTCTTCCATTTTCTTTAGAACCTCCTGTGCAGGGGAGCCAAACAAACTTTGTTTCTCCATAGGAGCATCTAGGAGTTTTGACTTAACATGGTCTGGTAAGGATTGCTCTTTTAACCAGGCATGCCTTCGAATCACTGCTCCAGTCATAGCTGATCTAAAAGAAGCCTCCAGTGCATCATAGCCACATTTTAAAAAATGATTACTGACCTGCTGAGAGTTATGTACCAAATCCTGAAGGGACTTACGGTCTATAGGTTCAGGAGAGGACAGTTTTTTATTTAGCTGGTCTAACAAAAATTCCTGGTACTGAATCATGTGAAATTGACAGTTTAAGGCCCTGGCCGAAAGAGTAGCAGATGTATAAACCTTTTTACCCCATCTCTCCAATGCTCTAGATTCCCTTTCAGAGGGAAGAGGGTTTTTGGCAGAGGCAGCTGCAACACCTTTAGGGCCCTGAGAAATGGTTTCTGGGTCTTCAACATGAGCCTTATACAAGTGGTAGTGAGTGTCCGGGACCCTGTAATATCTGTCAGGTTTGGCAGGGGCCGGAGGGAGAGAATCAGGGGCAGTACTGGCATCATTATATGCATCAACAACTGATAGTACAGGAGGTATGGCTAAAGGCCTATGCTGTGGTAAATGTAAAAAAAGTCCTTAGCCTTTTCCTTGAATCTGAAAAATCCTGGCCCTGCCATTGGAAGTGTTCCCTCAGAGTGTAGTTTCCCCAAAAGAAAATTCTTCAGGAGGGGAAGCAGAAGGAATGGAGTCTTCTGCATCAGAATCCTCATAAGGTGAATATGGGCCTTCCTGATGGTCAGAAATATCTGAGCCATCAGAGGAATAGTCTGTAGAGAGAGGTTCAGGGGGTTCAGTCCTAGGCCTCTTATCTGGAGGAGGTTGAGAGGCCCTGTCTGGGTGAGGTTGGGATCCCGTGATCAAAGAAATAAGATCCTCAGCCAGGCTGAGTATCTGGGAACTAGAGGTAGGCCTGTGAGAGGGAGCTTTTGTAGGCAAAGTCTTAGAAATTTTGGCTGCTTTAGCCCTGGAAAAGGCCTTGATAGACAGAAGCAGGGGGTCTAGCAGCCCCACGTGCAGGAGTAGAGATGTCTAAAGGAATAGTGTCTGACAAATCCTGGGTGCCTGCTTCTGCAGCAGTAATTTCTGTAGCCGATTCAGCCATGGCCTGTGTGGCCTCTGTTATCGGTGGCATGCATTCGGCCAAAGGGAGAACAGAGGACTCTGTTTCAGCCGAAACAGACACTCGCGGTTGGCCTAACCGTGGTTTCAGCCGAAACCACGGGCCGCGAGTGTCGGTCCTTTTCCTTGCGCTTTTTAGCTAATTGTGTAGTCGGAGTCTCCGACGGCATTTTATATGCAAAAGTGGGACCAAAAAACTCTTCGGCAAACTCCGACCGACGTCTAAGCGTCCGTCGGTTGAAGGAAGCACAGGCTAGACAAGCTGATACGTCGTGGTCTGGGCCTACGCAAGGAAGGCAGTAAGAGTGGAAATCCTTATGAGGTATTTGTTTCCCACAAGTTAAACAATTATTTACTTTGACATCGGCTGAGGCAAGAAAGAGTCCCCAACGGGGTACTTAGCTTTTTTAGAAGTCTTCGGTAGTAGAAATCTCTGGATCTGACCGACCGGCACTTGCGAACAGCTTCTGCTTCGGGCACCGCGCGGCAAGAAAGACTGAGGAAAATGGCGTCGGCTGATGCCTTTATACCCCAGCAGCTATGACGTCGGGTGAAGTGCGACATCAGCCGAGGCCAGACCCAGACTTTGGAATCCGGCCGACCGAAGGGCTGCCTGAGGCAGGACAACCCATATGTTAGGACTGCAGATGCATCCTTGAAGGACATCTACAGAACTGCAGAGGCAAACCCTGCCCTAGACTTAGAAAAGAGGTAGGCAGTAATGCTTTGTAAAGGTATGGACAGAGGTCCAGGTGGCAGCTTCCAAGACGTCCCTGGTGGGGACTCCTCTGAGGAAGGCTGTGGAAGTGGAGGCGGCCCTAATGGAATGTGTATGGATAGACTGGGGGGGGGGGGTGTCCCATATAGTCTGTAGCAGAAATGGATACAGTGCGCTAGCCATTTAGAAATGGTTTGTCTGGAAATGGCCTACCCCTCTGTTCCAGGGTCAAAGCTGACAAGTAGTTGTTTTTTCTGAATGGTTTAGTATGGTCCAAGTGGTCTGTGCATGTCTAGCGAGAGCAGAATTATTTCCCCCTTGTTTTGAGGGATGGAAAGGTGGATAGGTGTATGGCCTGGTTGAGGGTCACATCAGATACCACCTTGGGTATAAAGGAGGGGTTTAGTCCTCTGAGACCCTGCCTGCATGGAAAATGAAGGGTTCAACAGCCATGAGAAAGTACAGTTGTGTATACTTACCATAAATGTAGAGGTTTGAATGTATTCACTGTTGCAGTCATTACATTGGGTTATCTGCTTGCAGTAGCCCTCTGTCAGCCTGATTACTAAAAGTCTTGGGTCCTGTGTCGGTTGCGGTCTCATCTTCCAGGACGCCAGGTAGTCAGGGGTATAAAGCATGCAGCTGATGCCATTACATCAGTTTCTTGCCCCAGATGTCAGGTGCCCCCATAATGGGAAGCAATTCTATACAAGGTTACACCTCCAACAAAAAGCAAATACACCAGAAAGCTTTAAGTATGGTAAACAAAAGGGGAGGTATAGACAATAGCAGTCAGGGGGCTGGAGGGAGGGTAACCAGGACTGCAACAGTGAATACACTCGAACATCTATATTTATGGTAAGTGTATACAACTGTACTATGTTCTTCTGTTTCAATGTTGTAGACATTACATTTGGGTAGATTCCCAAAGCTAAGGAAGGGAGATGGCAATTAGAGAGCATTAGGGACCAGATATTAGGCCCTGCAGTGGCAAAACCAGCTCTGGATTTAGAAAATATTGGCAAGTGGTAATGCTTGGTGAAAGTATGTACAGAACTCCAGGTAGCAGCTTCTAGGATGTCCCTGGTAGGGACACCTCTGAGAAAAGCTGTAGAGGTAGATACAGCCCAAGTGGAATGTGGTCTTATCCCCTGTGGTGTAGGTTTTCCATGGTACTTATAGCATAAATGAATGCAATGGCCTATCCACTTCGAGATTTGTTTTGAAATGGCCCTCCCCACTGCCCCTGCAGCAAATGCCACCAATAGCTGTTCAGATTTCCTGAGGCTTAGTCCTGTCCACGTAAAATCTAAGCGGTCTGTGCACGCCCAAGGAGTGCAGTATTCTTTCCCCTTTGTTCTGTGGATTAGAAAAGGTTGGCAAATTAATGGACTGATTAAGGGCCACACTGGATACCACCTTGGGCATAAAGAAAGGATTGGTCCTGAGGGACACCCTGCCACATGAAAGATTATGAAAGGCTCCACTGCCATGAGAGCCTGTAATTCAGATACCCTTCTTGCTGAAGTGATGGCTAGAATGAAGGCTGTTTTCCAAGAAAGGAATTTCAACTCTGCACTTGCAGCTGGCTCAAAGGGAGGTAGAGTGAGCTTTTCCAATACAAAGTTAAGGTCCCAGGCTAAAGTAAGGGCTCTCCTGGGTGGTCTTAAGCTTTTGGCCCCTCTAAGGAATTGCTTCAGCAGTGGATGAGAGAAGAGGGGTGGCTCTGTATTACAATGAGCTGAAATGGCCAAGGCATGAATTTTAATGGAAGAAAAGGAAAGGCCTCGTGAAGCACCTCAGTTAAATATTGAAGAATGTGCGGTAAATTGGACACTGTTGTGCCCATCCCCTGAGTGACTCCAGGAACAGAATCTTTTCCATTTTTCAGCATAGGAGACCTCCTTGCCTCCAGAATGACATCCATCACTTGCTTACTGAGGGATGGTAATGGAGAGCTCATGTAATTAGCCAGGATACAAGGTTCAGGGTTTGAAGCTGGGGGTGCAGAATATGACCCTCCTGCTGGGACAGTAGGGAAGGAGTTTGAGGCAGGTGGCATGGTTCCAGCAGTGACACTGCACAAGAGGTGGTACCAGTGTTGGCATGGCCAGTCTGGTGCAATGAGTATTGTCCTTGGTTTGTCCTGTCTGATCTTTAGTAGAACTTGGGAGAGGAGAGGCAGAGGGGGAAGGCATAATTTTCCAGATGAAAGACAGAGCATCCACTTTCCAAGCTTGTCTGTGGGGACTCCTTGTGCAGAATTTGTCCAATTAGTAGTTCTGAGGGGAGGCAAACAGGACCATCTCTGGGCTCCCCCATTTCATTCTCAAAGTGATGAATATCCTTTATTCCAGTTTCCACTCGTGTGGGTCCATTAGATTTCTGCTTAGGTCATCTGCCAGTGTACTTAGCTTGCCTGGCAGGAATTGAGCTTGTAGATGCACTTGGTAGCTCAAGGCTTTGTTCCAAAGAGCCATGGCTAGTCTGCAGAGAGAGTATGAGTGGATTCCCCCCTGCTAATGTACCACATGATAGCGTTGTCAGTCTTTAAAAATAATTGTCCTGGAAGAATGTGGTCTTTGAAGGCTGTCAAAGCATTCTGTACAGCTAACATTTCTTTTTGATTGATATGCAGGTGCATTTGACTCTGGTTCCATTTGCCCTGAATGCAAAGTGAGCCCCCCATGCACAGTCTGTTAGGGTTTGAGCGGCAGGGGGTAGAGTGAATGGCAGTCCCTTGTTACGGTGGCAGGCCTCTGCCCACCAAAGGAACTCTGTCTTTAGACAAGGGATGATAGAAATCACTGATTCTAGATCCTGAGAATGTTGACACCATAGGCTTTTTAGATACCACTGTGGTTTCCTCATATGCAGTCTTGCATATGGAATTAGTAGAATGCAAGAGACCATAAACCCCAGGGCTTGCAGTATTTTTCTTGCAGACAGCTGTGTCTTTGTGGCCAGTAGCTTGAAGTAGGCTGTCAAACTTGTTTCTCTGGTGTGAGGTAGGCCATCTGGGAAGTTTCATTCAAGCTTGCTCCCAGGAATGCAGTTTGTTGGCAGGGTACAAGATGGGATTTCTTTTCGTTTATGGTGTATCCCAGAGAAGTTAGTAATTTCTTTACAAATGCTAGATTTACTAGCATGTCCTGCCTTTCTGCCTGAATTAGACAATCGTCCAGGTATGGGTATATTTGAATAAGTCTTCGCCTGCAGTATGCAATGACTGGAGCTAGGCACTTTGTGAATACCCTGGGCACATTAGATAAGCCGCAGAGAACTGACAGTGCATGTAGCCTGCTCTAAAGCGTAGATATTTTCTGCAGGATTCCCTTATTGGGATGTGCAGGTAGGCTGCCTTTAAATCCAGTGTTGCCAACCAGGCATTTTTACCTAGCATGGGAAGCAGCTGATGAGTTAACATTTTGAATTTTGGGATTACCAAAAAGGTGTTTAGGATAGACAGGTCCAGGATAGGACACCATGAATTGTCTTTTCTGGGTACCAGGAACAGTAGAGTAAAAACCTTGCCCCCATTCCTCTTCTGGGACAGGTTGAACAGCCCTGATGTTTAGAAGAGAGAGAACCTGCTTTTGAGCCTCTGCCCACTGATTTGGGGGTAGGTCTGGCCAACCATTTGGGGTTGGTAAGGAGTGGAAATGGAATCTGTATTCTTGGGAGACTATTTAAAATCCAATTGTCTTGGGTAATGAGTTCCCAGTTTTTTGCATTCAGAGCGATCTTTCCCCCCTAAAGAAACAAGTCAGTTCAGCAGGGCTTGGAAGGTTTAGTTGTCATTGGCAGTTTACCATAGGGGGGTGCCTTACTACTTCCAGAAGAGGGAGCCCCCCACTGTTTAGGCCTGCGAGTAACTTGAGACTGAAGCCTGGGTGATCTGCTGGTCCTTTAGGCCTGCGAGTAACTTGAGACTGAAGCCTGGGTGATCTGCTGGTCCTGGGTTTGGACTGAGAAGGCCTAGAAGAGGTAGGAAAGGACCAATTCTTAGGCCAGTGCCTACTAAATCTGGGAGGCTGTATTTGCAGGAAATCTTTAACAGTTTGCATAGATCTAGCTTTTTCCTCCATCTTTTTAAGTACTTCTGCTCTGTTGCCCAACAGGCGGTCTTGGTTTAAGGGCGCATCCAGTAATTTAGCTTTAACGTGATCAGCAAAGTTTGCTCCTTAAGCCCAGCATGCCAAGTACAGACCCTGTGACAGCAGCCCTGCAAGATGCCTCTAATGAATCAAAACCACATTGCAAAGTATGTTTTGCAACCTGTTCAGCAGAATGCATTAAAATCCTGTAATTCTTTATTTTCAGCACAGTCAGATATCAATATGTTCTGTTTAAGCAATCCAATAATATGATGGTGATACCTTAACATATGAAACTGGCAGTTTTAATGCCCTAATGGCCAAAGTAGCAGAAGTGTATACCTTCTTACCCCATCTGTCCAGGGCCCTGGAATCTCTATCAGAGGGGCTAGGGTTTTTGGCAGTAGTAGCTTTAATGCCTTTGGGTCCCTGTGAAACTGTCTCAGGATCTGCAGTAGGATTCTTAGAGGAATTTGTGCGAGTCAGGTACTCTGCAATACCTGTCAGGTTTTCTGGGAGCCAGAGGTAAAGTGTCCGGGGCCAGGCTAGATTCCAAGAAGGCATCATCTACAATGTCCAGTACAGGAGAGATAGCCAAGGGCCTGTGTTGAGGTAGGAGTAAGAATTCCCTAAGCCTCTTTTTGGAGTCAGAGTAATCCTGGCTTCCCCAGCGGAAATGCTCCCAAACAATATGTAAAGTTTCACGAAGAGAGAAATCCTCTGGAGGGGAAGCAGAGGGAATTGAGTCCTCAGCATCAGAATCCTCATAGGTAGACAAGGGCAGTTCCTGGTCAGAAAACAGAAATTTCAGAATCCTGATCAGAAGAATCAGAAGGAAAATCAGTCCTAGGTCTCTTAGAGGGAGAAGGGTAGCTTCTCCCGATTAGAGTAATAAGGTCTTCAGTCATTCTTACTTGTTTTTTAGGCATAAGGGCCTGACCATGTTGTCTGGGCATCGGTTTTCTAGGCGTGAACAGAGTTTTAGGCCTTGAAGAAGAAGATGGCGTCAGTTTAATATGCAAGTCAGTAGGCCTGAATACACACTCAGAAGCCGGTGCCTGCACAGCGGCTCCGGACCCATCCAAGGGAGAGACTTCCGCAGGTTCCAGTCGAAGAAGCATCTCGTGGCATACCAGACTCCGAATAGGTCTCAGTAGAGGCCTGCAAATCTGCATTAGCGGGTATCAGGGGCTGCGAAAGCACCTCACAGAGTACGGGCGAACTGGTGACTAGCTTAGCAGAAGAGTCATCGGCAGCTTTGAACCTATGTAGTCTCTATCTCTGCATTTTTTCAGAATGTCTGTAGTCGGGTGGCTTACTGGAGCCATTTCTGGATAATTGAACTGAGTACCAAAATATTTAGATGTGAAAATGAACAGACGATGAATAGTTAGAGGTTTGAATAAGGCATAAAACCAACAGCGAGGTATGTCGTGGTCTGGGCCTAGGCAAGGAATGCAGTACAAATGAAAATCTTTGAGGCATTTGCTTTCCACAAGAAACACAATTGTTAACTTTTACCGACATCGGTTTAGAGCAAGAAAAAGGATCCCCAACGGGCTACTTAGCTTTGTTGGAGTTCGGATCTGAAACTCAAAAATGAAAATTTCAGGAGTCTGACGACTGGCACTTGCCAACTGCTTCTGCTTTGGACACTGCACAGCAAAAATGACTGAAGTAATGGCGTCGGCTCCATTATTTATACCCCTACCTGATGTCATTGAATGAGACAGCAACAGGCGCAGGACCCAAGACTTTGATAATCAGGCCGACTGAGGGCCATCTGCAAAACTGACCAATAACTGCTAATTTCCGAAGGTCTTTAGTCCTGTCCAGGTAAAACCTGAGCTGTCTGTGCACATCAAGAGAACGTAGGATCCTTTCACCTCTATTTCGAGGATTAGGAAAGAAAGTAGGAAGGTGTATGGACTGATCAAGAGTCAGGATAGAAACCACCTTAGGCATAAAGGAGGGGCTGGTTCTCAGAGAGACCCTATCTGCATGGAGAATAAGGAAAGACTCCACAGCCATCAAATCTTGCAGCTCCGAAACCCTCTGCTGAAGTTATAGCCAAGAGGAAGGCATTCTTCCAAGAAAGAAACTTTTGAGCCAGCTGCCACTGCAGATTTAGAGTAAGTTTCTCTAGAACAAAATTAAGATCCCAGGCTAGAGTAGGTGCCCTTCTGGGAGATTTTAAGTTGCAAGCACCTCTGAGGAACATTTTCATTAGGGGATGATAGAAAAATGGGTTGTTCAAAAGAACAATGAGCAGAAATGGCTGAAGCATGGATCTTGATAGAGGAAAAAAGACCACCCTGAAGCAAATCAGCCAGGTATTCTAGGAAGAGAGTAAGGGTAGGCTGAGAAGAAGATTCCCCTCTAGCCTGCATCCAATGAGAGAACATTTCCCATTTGCCAGCATAGGACTTCCTAGTACTAGGCCTCCTGGCCACCGTCAGCACGTCAACCACCTGCTGGGAAAGGAAAGAAAAGTACAGTTTTGTACCTACCATAAATGTAGATGTTCGAAGATCCACATTGCTGCAGTCCTTACATATGGGTAGTCCGCTGTCCTCGGTCGGCCCGAATACCAAAGTATTAGGCTGACGTCGGTCATGGGCGCCTAGATCTGACATCAGAGCGTCAAGGTATAAAAGCGCATGACCGACGTCATATCCTCAGTCTTCTTGCCCCAGATGTCAGAAGGCCCTAAAAAGAAAGGCCACAGCCCAAAAACAGGATACCTCCCAAAAACATGCCCAACAACAACCATCACCCAAACCATATAACCATGTCAAACTACAGAGGGGAAGGAGGGAGGGTAAATTGGACTGCAGCAATGTGGATCTTCGAACATCTACATTTATGGTATGTACAAAACTGTACTATGTTCTTCATCTCACATTGCTGCAGTCCTTACATATGGGTAGAACCCCAAAGCAGAGGTAAAGGGAGGATGGCAAAATCATAAAGCATTAGGGGCTGCTAAAATGCCCTGTAATATTGCAGTGGCAAAACCAGCCCTAGACTTAGAATAAAGAGGAAGGTGGTAATGCTTGGAAAAAGTATGTACTGAACTCCAAGTGGCTGCTTCCAAAATATCTTTTGTAGCTACCCCCCTTAGAAAGGCAGTAGAAGTGGCAGTAGCTCTAGTGGAATGAGGTCTGATTCCAGCCGGAATCTCCTTACCATGATGGGAATAACAGAAAGAAATACAAAACCCAATCCATTTAGAAATAGTTTGTTTTGAAACAGGTTTTCCCTGAGAACCCAAACAACTGCTGAGACTGCCTGAACCCCTTAGTTCTGCTCAAATAATAACGTAATTGCCTGTGAATATCCAAAGTATGCAAAATCTTCTCCCCTTTATTTTGGGGGTTTGCATAAAAAGTAGGCAAATGAATAGTTTGGTTCAAGGCCACACTAGAAACCACTTTAGGCATAAAGGAAGGATTAGTACGCAAAGATACCCTATCCTTATGAAAAATCAGGAAAGGTTCCACTGCCATAAGGGCCTGTAATTCAGAAACCCTTCTTGCAGAGGTAATGGCCAACAAAAAAGCAGTCTTCCATGATAAATACTTTAACTCGGCAGTAGCTGCAGGCTCAAAAGGTTGTAGAGTAAGCTTTTCCAACACAAAATTGAGATCCCAAGCAGGAGTAGGAGCTCTACGTGGGGGTCTTATGTTCTTTGCCCCTCTAAGAAATTGCTTAAACAAAGGATGGGAAAATAAAGGAGGGTCACAGTCATAGTGAGCAGAAATGGCTGCAGCATGAGCCTTTGTCGAAGAGAAAGACAAACCCTTGTCCAATAACTCAGTAAGATATTGAAGAGAAACACTTAAATCAGGCTTGGAAACATCAAAGTCCTTCGCTTTGCTCCAAAGAAAAAATCTCCTCCATTTATCAGCGTAAACTTTCCTTGTACTAGGCCTTCTGGCCTCCAAAATAACATTCAAAACTTGTTGTGGAAGCTGAGACCCTCCAGGGTCTAAAACAGAATATGCCAGGCTGTGAGATGCAGAGACTGAATCTTGACATTGAGGAAGTGATTGCCCTCCTGAGACAAAAGATGCGGAATCAAAGGCAGAGGCCATGGAGGTTCCCTGCCAAACTCCTCAGTAGTGGGTACCAGTGCTGTCGAGGCCAATCCGGCGCTATCAGAATCATGGATGGCTTGTCTATTCTGGCCTTCAGGAGTACCTTGGGAATGAGAGGCAGAGGTGGAAAGGCAAAGACATGAAGATTGCTCCAACTG
Source organism: Protopterus annectens (assembly GCF_019279795.1). Lineage (NCBI taxonomy): Eukaryota > Metazoa > Chordata > Ceratodontiformes > Protopteridae > Protopterus > Protopterus annectens. Next base: position 731,003,652 of record NC_056741.1, on the reverse strand, counting down.
AATGATAGAGCATCCACCTTCCAAGCTGTGGGATGAAACATTTTTGTGCAAAACTTTGGCAACTGGTAATTTAGTGGAGAAGCGAACAGATCTGTGTCTGGAGTCCCCCATAACACTGTCAACTTTTGAAACACATGAGGATCCAGTTTCCACTCGTGAGGATCCACAATTTGTCTGCTCAACACATCCGCTAAGGAGTTCTGTGCCCCTGGTAGAAACCTTGCCTGAAGATTGAGGTGTAAACAGAGCAGTCTCCCACAAAATCATCGCTTCCCTCAAAGAGGGTACGAATGGGTTCCCCCTTGCTTGTTGATGTACCACATGACAGTAGTGTTGTCTGTTTGAATCAACACCTGTCCTGGGTGAAGTAAATCCTTGAAAGCCATCAATGCAAATTGGACTGCTAACATCTCCTTCAAGTTGATATGCAAATGTTGAAGTCTGACAGGCCACGTGTCTTGCACCCATTTTCCATTGAGGTGTGCTCCCCAAGCCTTGTCCGAGGCATCTGTCGTTAGAATCTGACTCGCCTCTGGTCGGGTCACAGAGAGTCCCTTGTTTAGGTGACATTCCTGAGCCCACCACAAAAATTCTTTCTGAATGCAAGGTATTATCTGAATGACAGTGTCTAGATCTTGGCAGTGTTGTGTCCATACATTTTTGAGATACCATTGAAGCTTCCTCATATGCAGTTAGGCATTGGGAAGCACCAGAATACAAGATGCCATGAACCCAAAGGCTTGAAGGACTGTCCTTGCAGTCAGCCTGGACTGTAGAGACATTTGATGGAAATAAATAGAAAGGCTTCTTTGTTTGTCCGGGGTCAAAAAGGCCGTCTGGGAAGCTGTATTCAGTCTCACACCCAGAAAGCACATGTCCTGAGAGGGTACTAGACTGGACTTTGTTTCGTTCACAGAATACCCTAGGCATCTTAACACTACCATCACATACTGTAGATGATGCAGAAGTTCGTCTTTGTGTTGTGCAATAATCAGGCAATCGTCCAAATAAGGATAAATCTGTATTCCTCTTAACCTGAAAAAGGCTATCACTGGAGCCAGAACCTTCGTGAACACTCTGGGCGCAGTAGATAAGCCAAAGGGCAATGCAGAGAACTGATAATGTAAATTTCCAGCCCGAAAACGCAGGTACCTCCTGCAACTGGGCCTGATAGGAACATGAAGATAAGCCTCTGAGATCCAGAGTTACCATCCAGTGATCTTTTCCCAACAGAGGTAAAAGCTGTTGTAACGTCAGCATTTTGAACTTTGGAATGTCCAGATAAGTGTTGAGGATAGATAAATCCAAAATTGGTCTCCACGTGTTCCCTTTCTTTGGCACTAGAAACAGGCGAGAATAAAATCCTAGTCCCACTTCTGACAGAGGAACTGGCTGTATAGCGCCTATTTGAAGAAGTAAAGAAATCTGCTTGCGAGCCTCTATCCTTTGCCGAGGAGGAACGTCTGGCATGCCTTTGAAAGGAGGCAATGTATAGAAATAGAACTTGTAGCCTCGGTTTATAATGTCCAATACCCATTTGTCCTGGGTGACTAAAAGCCAGTTTTGCTTGAAGAGTGCTAACTTTCCTCCCAAAGGAGCTGCCAGGGAAGAAGAATCTGGCAGCTGAAAATGCAGGTCATTGGGCCTGTTTACGAAAGGACTGGCCCCTGCCCTCACCTGCAGATTGTGCAGGTGAACTCCAAGTTCTAGGCCTGAATGTACTTTGAGCTCTGCCCCTGCCATGCCTAGATCTACCCCTAGACTGAGAATCAGAAGAAGGGTAGGTCCACCCCTTAGTAGGCCAATTTCTACTAAACTTTGGAGGTTGCACCTGCAAAAATCTTTAACAGTCTGCATGGACTTAGCCCTGTCTTCCATTTTCTTCAAAACCAACTCCACAGGGGACCAAACAAAACTTCAGACTGTAAAGGGCATCCAGAATTCTAGATTTAACATGCTCGGACAAATTCTGATCCTTAAGCCAGGCGTGCCTACGAAGAACTGAACCAGTGGCAGCCACCCTAGAAGAGGCCTGTACAGCATCAAAACCACACTGCAAAGAATGCTTACCCACCTGTTCAGAGACATGTACTAAATCCTGCAATTCTTTACACTCTATGCCCTCTGCCAAAGCATCCACTTTAGATTTTAGCTGAGAAAGGAGGAAATTCTGATATTTCAACATATGAAACTGGCAATTTAAAGCCCTCATTGCTAAAGTAGAAGAGGTATACACCTTCTTAACCCATCTATCCAAAGCTCTAGCTTCCTTATCTAGAGGAACCGGATTCTTTACAACAGAAGCTCTAACACCCTTAGGCCCCTGACTAATAGTTTCTGGGTCCGCCCTAGGACTCATACAGATATTTATGAGCCTCAGGCACCCTGTAATACCTGTCCAGTTTAACTGGCGCAGGAGGCAAAGAATCTGGATTAAGGGAAGCCTCCGAGAAAACATCTTGAACAACATCCAAAACAGGAGGTATAGCCAAGGGTCTATGCTGTGGTAAAAACAAGAATTCCCTAAGCCTCTTCCGTGAATCAGAGAAATCCTGTCCTTCCCACTTAAAATGCTCCCTCATGGAATGCAGAGTTTCTGAAATTGAAAAATCCTCTGGAGGAGAAGCAGAAGGAGTGGAATCCTCTGCATCAGAATCCGAATAAGGGGGAAAATCTTGAATATCTTCAGCAGAAGAGCGAGTCATCTGAGGCCTGATCCAAACTTTCCAACTCTGGCTCCACCCTGGGCCTCTTATCCGGAGGGGGCATAGAACCTCTAATTAAAGTAATCAAATCTTCTGCCATTTTAAGCATGTGCTTTTTAGGCACAGACCCTGAAGTACCTGGAGGGACACCAGAGGAAGGCAAAACAGACCTGCCCTTAGAAGAAGCCCTAGAAATAGTAGCAGAAGGCCTAACCACCTTAGGCATAGAAGGTAGAACAGTAACTTGAGAGGCCCCTTCAGCTTGACCTGACTCCTGTGAGGCCACATCCTGCAAAATCAAAGTTTCCCCCTGAGATTCAACAGAAACTTCAGCCGGATCCACCTGCTCCACTGTAGTTTCTGCAGGACCGGCATCCGAAACGGACGAATCAACCTGTCTAGGTTTCAAGGATTTGTCTTTGCGCTTCTTCGGAAGCGGCCGGAGGATCCGACGGCATATTATAATTACACCGCTTACCAAAGACTAACCTAGCACAATCTAACCTTCTTTTTATAGTGCGCTTATTAAACCTAGCACAAAACCGACACCCGACTACGTCGTGGTCCGGTCCCAAACAAGGAATGCAAAGAGAATGATAATCCCTATGCGGTATCCGTTTCCCACAAGAAATACAATTATTCACTTTTTCTGACATCCGGAATTAACTGAGGCAAGAAAAAACAAAAATATTCCCCAACGGGGTACTTAGCCCAACTTGGTTTCGGTCTGAAACTCAGAATACGAAAATTTCAGAACGCCGAACGGCACTTGCAACGCTGCTTCTGCATCGGACCATGCGGCAAAAAGACTGAGGATATGAAGTCGGTCATGCGCTTTTATACCCTGACGCTCTGATGTCAGATCTAGGCGCCCATGACCGACGTCAGCCTAATACTTTGGTATTCGGGCCGACCGAGGACAGCGGACTACCCATATGTAAGGACTGCAGCAATGTGAGATGAACATCGGAAGGAGTCATCTTCAGTCTCTCCATTTGGCAGCATCTCATTGTATGAGGATGTAGAATGTTTCCCCCTTCCTGAACCTAAAGATCTGGCTTCAGAGGAAGATGCCAAGGAGGAAATTGGGAGAGACTGCGAAGCAGTGGATACCACTGCTGTCTGGGCCAGTCTGGAGCTATGAGAATAGTCCTTGGTCATTCATCCCTGATCTTCATTAATACTCTGGGAAGAAGAGGGAAGGCATAAACTGACAGCAATGTCCAAGGAAAGGACAGAGCATCCACTCTCCAGGTTCTGTTGTGATGCTGTCTGGTGCAAAAAAAAGAGGTAGAAGATGGTTGTCTGGGGAGAAAAGATCTGAGGTGTGCCCCAACGTTGAATGATGCTGTAAAAAAAAGACTCCTCTGTTCAGCTGTCACTTGTGAGGATCCAGGGTTTGTCTGTTCAATTGGTCTGCCAAAACATTGAGCCTTTCTGGAAGACACTGAGCTAGGAGATGCAGGCCCAGGGATGCTGCTACAAACCAAAGATTCATGCTATGCCTACACAGGGGGTAATGAGCCCCTCCCTGCTTGTTGATGTACCACGACTGTGGTGTCTGTTCTGATGAGCAGGGTCTCTGAAGAAAGAAGATGCTTGAAAGCTAGTAAGGCCTGCTGAACTGCTATCAACTCTTAGATTTATGTGCAGGTGCATCTGCTGGGCATTCCAACGTCCCTGTATGCCTCTGCAATCCAGGTGTACACCCCAGGCGTAGTCCAATGAGTCTGTGGTAAGAACTTGAGTGGCAGGAGGTGAGAGAAGGCATGCCTCGTTTTGTAGACAGGCTGTTGCCCACCACAGAACCTCTGTCTACAGACATGGAAGCAGAGGAATAATCATATCCAGGTCCTGTGGGTGTTGACACCAAAATGTTCTTGAAGTAACTGCAATTTCCTCATATGCAGTCATGCATATGGAATCATGAGAATGCAAGAGGCCATGTATCCCAGAGCTTGCAGGTATTTTCTTGCAGGGAGCTGGGACAGGCTTGCCAAGTTCTTGAAGTAAACCAAGAACTCTATATAGTACTTGTCAGGTTTCCTGAGAGCAGAAGGAACCGAATTTGGAGTAGAGGAATTTTCCAGAAAACCAACTACTTACAACACTGGGGGAATAGCCAGAGGCTTATGCGGAGGTAAATCCAAAAACTCCCCAATCCTTTTCTTAGATTGGTGATAATCCAGACTTTCCCATTTAAATGCTCAGAGAGCATTCAAAGCATCACCAAAAGAGAAATAGTCAGGGGGAGAAGGGATGGACTCCTTTGCATCTGAATCTTCAAAAGGAGAAAAAGCCTGAGAAACTTCCTCATCAGCAGAAATGCTAAAAGGATCAGAACCAGAAAAAGACAAAGCCTCAGGAGAAACATCCCTACTACTTTTAGAAGGAGGAGGCTGTGAACCCCTAATAAGAGTCAAAAGGTCATTAGCCATTTTAACCATTTGGGATTGAGGGGAACGAGAAGAAACTGGAGCCTGCTTTTCCACAGGCTTCCGACCGGAAGATTTACCTGCAAGCCTGAAGGACTCGGGAGGCCTGGCAATCGAAGTTGCAGAAGAGGTCGGTATGAGGTGGGCAGAGGCCTGTGCCAGGAACAAGGGTCTTCCCTTCATCCTTCACCCTTCCGGCCAGACCCATGGAGGGTAGCTGTAAGCCAGAGGCTCATGGCTAACCTGCACAGGGGATAAGATTGGGCCCCCCATTTGTTGATGTACCACATTACTGTGGTGTCTTTATAACGAGAACCTTTGACCTGAGAAGGGATTTGAAGGATGTCAGAGCCTACTGTACTGCCATCATTTTTCTGATTGATGTGCAAGTGAAGTTGCTGCGCATCCCAAAGACTTAGGTGCACCTGCCTGCTAGGTGAGCACCCCAAGGAATGTCCAGGACGTCACTGGTGATGGCCTGGCCGTCCAGGACGTCACTGGTGATGGCCTGGCCGGAAGAGTGGAGGGAAGACCCTTGTTCCTGGCACAGGCCTCTGCCCACCAGAGAAACTCTGCCCTTATACACGAGATCAGTAGGAGAGAGGTCTCTAGGGACGGAGACTACTGGCACCAAAAGTTCTTTAAATTCCACTGAAGTTCTCATGTGAAGCCTGGCCAGAGGAATGAGAAGGATGCAAGATGCCATATCCCAGGGCTTTCAGAAACTTGCTCACAGTGAGGTGACTTCTGGCAGCAAGCTGGGTAAAGTAGAGAGGCAGGAAGCTCTGCTTTTCTGGGGCTAGGGAAGGCCATTTGGGATGCTGTGTCTAGCCTGGCTCCCAAGAAAATGATCTTCCTGGTGGGGTTTTGTTTTGGTTTAGTCTCACTGATGGTGTACCTTAGGGGAAGCTAGGAGTGATGACTAAGAGAAGGTCCTGGAGCAGCTTTTCTTTGCACTCTGCCTGAATGAGGCAGTCATCCAGGTAAGGGTAAATCTGTACACTTCTCTGTTTGCAGAATGCTATGATCGCAGCCAAGCATTTGGTGAATACTCTGGGAGCTGTAGATAAGCCAAAGGGCAGCAAAGAGAACTGAAAGTGTTGTGAGCCTGCCCTGAAGCGCAGGAATTTATTGCACGATTCCTGATGGGGTTGTGGAGGTAGGCATCTTTTAGGTCTAGTGTCACTGGCTAGGCATTTTTTGTTAGAAGAGGCAGCAGCTGCTGCAAAGTTAGCATTTTTTAATCTGGGGACCACCAGGGTGGTGTTCGGAATGGATACGCCAAGTGCCCTCTTCTGTGTACAAGGAATAGTCTGGAATAGTCTAGAAAAGCCTTTGCCTGTTTGATCAGAGGAGACAGGTTCTACTGCCCCCTGGGATATGAGAGTTTGGACCCGTTTCAATGTCTCTGCCCACTGACTTGGAGGCACGTCTGGGTACACTCTTGCAATTGAGAGTTCGCTAAAACAGAATTTGTATCCCTGAGAAATTATCTTCAAGACCCATTTGTCCTTAGTCACCGAAAGCCAACTGTCTTTGAAGAGGGAGAGCCTTCCTCCTAGTTTTTGATGAGAAGGGAGGGCAGAGGGGGTGAAGGAGTCATTTTGAGTGCTTGCCATAGAAGGTTGGCTTAGAACTCCCTGCCTTAGAGACAAAAGTGGTCCATTGTTTGCTTCTCTACTGTCCCTGGGATAGGGGCCCTGGATGTCGGTCCCTGCGGGGCTTAACTCGACCCTGTCAGCTACGTACAGGGAAAGTCAAGTGCTTAGAGGGAAAGTTCCTGCAGAATCTGGGAGGTTGAATTTGAAAGAAACATTTTACAGTTTGCATAGATTTTTCTGTCTTCCATCTTTTTAAGCACGTCTTCTGCCTTTTCCTCCAAACAAGCACTCCTTATATCTAGGGAGTGCATCAATAAGTTTAGACTTGACATGATCAGGGAGAGGTTGTTCCTTCAGCCATGCATGTATTCTAACAGATCCAGTCACTGCTGCCCTGCTAGAGGCTTCTAGGGCATCACATCCACACTGTAATGAGGGTCTGTCCACTTGACTCGCAAAGGGCAGTAAATGTTAACTCTTGAATTGGCACAGTCAGAAAAGGTAGCAATTAAGAAGTTATGTACCTACCATAACGTTCCATGTTAGTTGTCTTCTCTCGCCTTCTTTCTTGCTTGATGGGTTCGGAGCCGATCCCTCGGCTCCGACTTGCTTTAGCTCGAGAACTCCTTTTACCAGCTCGAGGCAGCCCCATATCCCATGATGCAAGGTAGGAAGTACCCAGATCTCGTTTGTTGACAAAAGGGCAATAACACCAAGCATAAACAATACTTCCCAAAGGAAGAAGAAACTTACAGATGGAAAAAAAAAAGGACCAGGTCTAATGGTCTTTAGCATTATAGTTTCTTATACAAGGTCTGTCCAGGCCAGGGGGAAGGAGGGAGGGTTGCAAGAAAGAAGGAGAAGACAACTAACATGGAACGTTATGGTAGGTACATAACTTCTTAATGTTAAGTTGTCAATCTCGCCTTCATTCTTGCTTGATGGGACCGTCCTAGCACCTCTATCCTGGGTGGCTCAATGGAACAAACTCTTGAGGACTGTAGAGCCAAAACTGGCTCTGTCCCTGGAGGCCAAGTCCAATTTGTAATGGGAAACAAAAGTGTGAGGAGTGGCCCAAGTGGGCTGCACAAATAGTGTCTAAAGGTAGTCTAGCTTGAAAGGCTGTAGAAGTAGCTAAACTCCTAGTTGAATGTGCTTTAGGTTTTGAGCACAGCTGTTTTCCCCTGATGATAAATTTCAGTGATGACGAAGAAAGCCATCTGGACAAAGTCACTTTAGAAACAGGAAGGCCTTTTATTATCCGCATAGGAAACAAAAAGTTGATCAGATTTCCTAAATTTTTTAGTTCTGTCCAAATAATATCTAAGCTGACGGTGGACATCAAGATAATGTAGCTTTTGTTCAGCTCTATCTGAATAGTTAGGAAAAATACAGGAGATCAATGGATTGATTCAGATTGTTTTTGAAGCGACCTTAGGTAAAAATGATGGATTAGTTCTCAAAGATACTCTGTCTTTGTGAAAAATCAAATAGGGGGGTCGAACCGAAAGAGCATGAAGTTCAGACACCCTTCTGGCAGATGTAATAGCCACTAGAAATAAAGTTTTCCAAGAAAGATATTTCAGGGAACAAGAAACAGCTGGCTCAAAGGGGGGAAGAATCAAGGATGTCAGCACTAAATTTAAATCCCACTGAGGAGGAGGATTCCTGATTGGAGGCTTTAGTAGGAAAATCCTTTCAAAAGGCCCTGCAGAGTCTATGGGACATAATATTATGATCTGCTATCCCGACATGAAAATTAGAAATAGCAGCCAACTGAACTCTGACTGTGGAAGAAGAGGAGCCTGCATGGAAAATCTCTGCTAAGAAGTCCAGAACTGCCTGAACAGGGGCAGTAAAAGGATCAATATTTTGGGCCTTAGCCCAATAAGAGAAACGTTCCATTTGCTTGTGTAAATCCTCCTGGTAGAGGATTTTAGTGAAGCTACTATAATATCTCTAACTGGGTTAGAGATCAAAGGAAGCCTGGCTAAGGAAGGAAGTGGAGCAACCAAGCTGTGAGGTTGAGAGAAGGGATTGACCGGTGCAGCTGACCGGATTGGTGAATCAGTAGACCTGGCACGGGGGTCAGATGACACGGCTGCACCAAAAGGTGACGATGGAGGAACGGAACCAAACTTGTCGAGGCCAGTAAGGGGCAATGAGAATCAATTTGGCTCTCAAAGCGGTAGCTTTCTGGATCACCTGAGGGATCAGAGGAAATGGAGGGAAGGCATAAAGAAGTCCCTGGGGCCAATCCTGGGTCAGAGCGTCTCTGGGGATGGCCTGATAGAGGAAGAGGCTGAAGAAGTCTGGACATTTGCTGTTTTGGGGAGTAGCAAAAGATCGCAACATGGGCGACCCCATTCCAGAAAAATCTCTTCCACTACGGATTGTTTGAGAGACCACTCGTGAGGCATGAGAATAGCCCTGCTCAATCTGTCCGCTATAATGTTGGTTTTCCCAGGGATATGCGTTGCTACCAGAAACCGATGAGAGGAGATCGCCCATTGCCATAGTCTGGCCACAAGGGGTAGGACTTGGTTCCGCCCTGTTTGTTGATATACCAAACTACAGACATGTTGTCTGTGTGGACTGCAATTGTCCCTACGGGAAGAAAGTCGTTGAGGGCTTGCAACGTTAAAAGCACTGCTCTCATCTCCAGGACATTTATGTGCAGATGGTACTCGAACGGTTGCCACGTCCCATGAACCATCCTGCCCTGATAATGACCCCCACCCGATCAGGGAGGCATCCGTGGTGACAGTGGCTATCGGGGCGGAGGTACAAAGCACCTGCCTTGGTGAACCTGAGGCGATGTGAAACAGCAAGCAAGATGTTCTTTGCATGTTTGTGTCACCAGAATCTGGTGACGCATTGGGAGTTGCTGGTATGACCACTGTGTGAACAGCATCCACTGAAGGAGGCGCATGTAGAATCGAGCCAGGGAAGAAGAGTGATGGCCGCAGCCATAAGACCTAATACCTTTAGAACCATTCTGGCCTGTACCTTTTGCTGGCCAGAATGATCCTGACATGAGTCTGAATGTCTGAAACTCTTTGTTCTGTAAGGGTAGCTGACATCCTAACAGTGTTTAAGTTTGCCTATGAAGGTAATAGACTGGCAGGGCGATAAGGATGACTTTTAAGTTGACTGAGATGCCCAAATGAGAACAAAGGTCTATTGTGTAATCCCTGGCTTGTATAAGCTGATGCCTGGTGGTGGCTGACAGGAGCCAGTCGTCGAGATACGGAAACACCTTGAATCCTTGTCGTCTCAGGTGAGCCGTAACCACTGCCATGCATTTGGTGAACACTCTGGGGCTGTAGTGAGACCAAAGGGCAGGGCTCTGAACTGAAATGACTGGACCCCAGCAAAGCGGAGAAATCTCCTGGGCGTCTGTGAATTTTGATGTGATAGTACGCATCCTGAAGATCTATTGAGCACATCCAGTTGTCCTCCTGTAAGAAGGGCAGAATTGACTGAAGAGTGACCATTCGAATCTTGTCTTCCTGACAGACTTGTTGAGTCTGCTGAGATCCAATATTGGTCTCCAGTCTCCCGTCTTTTGGGGACCAAAAGAACCTTGAGTAGATTCCGGCTCTGAATGGTCTATTGTGACTGGCTGAATGGCTCTTTTGCAGTAGTTTTGATCTCTAACTCTGCAATGTCCCTTAGACCGGGTGGTACATCTGGAAGGAACTTGAGGGAAGGGACTTTCCTCGAAAGGAATTATGTAACCCTTGGATATGATCGACTGTACCCATCTGTCTTGAGTGAGGGAATGCCAGGCTTCTGGGTACAGTGATAATCTTCCCCTGACTGCCTCCAAGGAGGGGCAGCCGGGCAACACCTCAGGGATGGTGAAAAGGCTTACCAGGAAGAGACTCCCTGTTGCCCTGGTTCTTGGACCCCTCTGCCTCTAGAGCGCCTGTTGTTGTTACCCCTCTGCCTCTAGGGGTAAACTGACCACGTGAATCCGGCGTGACTCCTTGGGATTTACGGAACCACATCTTCCCACTCTTCTGTCCTTTGGGATAAGGCCTAGAAGGGGTGGAAAACGGACTCCAACAGCAGAAAGAGTCTTGCCGTCCTGCTCACACCTGGTCAAGGTTTCCTTCACCTGAGGCCCAAACAAAGCTGACCCATCAAAGGGAGAATTTGTGAAGGACGCCTTAAAGGGATCCGCAAAATCACATAGCCGCATCCAGGCTTGGCGTCTAAGAGCCACACCTGTGCCTGCTCTACTCGCTCCATCAGCAGCATAAGATATTAGCCGCATGGAGGAGTTAGCAATGGAATTGAGGGTTCCTAGCTGCGAAGCAATCTTTTCTTGGGCCCCTGCAGCTGTAGGATCCTGAACTACTTTTCCCAACTCCTTCAGGATATCTCTGGAGTCTGGTGAAGTGACAAAGATAATTCAGCGAATAGCAAAGGTCGCTGAGGAAAACATCCGCTTGCATACCTATCCATGGTCCTAGAGTCCTTATTAGGAGGATGGACGGCACGGAAGGATCTGCAAGTTCCTTTTGGTGGCGCAGCCACCACCATGGCATCAGCGGGACACCCTTTGTAAGGAATTGTTTGTCACTAGGGGCAGTTATAAATTTAGAAGGCCTCCTAGGGACTGGCTCTACAGAGTCAGGAGCTGTCCACGCCAGGCTATAACCTGCATAAGGGGTCGAAGGCGGAGACACCCAGGAGGTGGAGGGCCGAGATCCAAACGCCTCTAGGTATACTGACTCATCCTCAGAGGGATTGTTGGAGGGCCAGTTTCCCCTCTGTTTCAGAAGTTCTAGGATGTCTGAGAAGGAGACATCCTCAGAGGATCTAGGGGATCCCTCTGACTCATCAAAGTCAGTATCCAGTGACAGACTCAGGGAGTCTACATGCTTCCTCTTACAAGTCCTCTTCCTAGGAGGATCTCCAAACATCAGGAGAATCCTCGGAAGAGGGGGAAATTCCCAATGGGGAAACCTGAGGCGGAGGATCTCTGGGTCCTGTAGCAAGAGAAGTGGCAGAGATGTCAACAGGTACAGTAGAGGGAGGAGCTACGGAAGAGACTGCTGACTGATACCAGTGGCCAGTACACTCTTCATCACCTCGAATGCTCCCCAGGCAGGTCCGAGAGACCCGCCCAAGAGCTAGGAACTCCAGGGGCCACCGAAGGGAAGTCTCGAGGCAGATGTCGGAGCCGAGCTCACCAAGGCCGAGGCTCCAAGGGAAGAGCGGTTCGGACAAGGGTCCGATGCCACTCACCCCTCGGAGGAGACCATGGAAGCCCGACCACGAATCCCTCTAAAGAAGAGGAGATAAGAGTAGGGGCTGAAGGAACAGAAGGGGTATCCGTCCTCCAGCCGTAGCAGTAACCCTGCCCGAAGACTCCAACTCCAAACTCTGGGGTAGAGTTGAAGGAGGAACTGTAAGGGTGTGGACCAACAGTCGCCTGCTGAGACGGACTGTGTAGCATTTGGGCCAGTACCTGTGACTTGAGCAATCTACTGACCACTCTCTCTAGGTCATGGTCTGACAACCTGGATGACCTTGAAGATCGGCTCCGATGGCTCCGCTCCGATAGAAGAGGGAGGCGGGGCGGAATATCCAAGGAAGGAGACCTCGACCTCTTCCTGGAATGGGTCATCGGAGCCGATATCATTGATCCTGTCGGCACCGATTTCGATGTATCGGCTCCAGCCGGAGCCGATACAGCCACCAGTAACGGTGTCGGAGCCGATGCCTGTGCCACATGGGTGTCGGAGCCGATCGGGCCGACACGATGCCGTGGGTGTCGGAGCCGGTCGAACCGACCCACAGTGGTCAGCAGATTCGCACCGATAGCCATCGGCTTAGAAGATCAGAATCGGCTCCAGCCGATCTCGACTCTATACGAGTCGGAGCCGAGGCCACAGGCTTAGAACCAGAAGCCTGGGTCTTGGCAGATTTTGTTGATTTTGAGAGCCCTCCAAGAAGACCCCTCAGAATCAACTTATTCTCTCTCCTGCAGGACTCTCTGGCTGAAGGAGTGACAAATAGCACAGGAGTCCTGCAGGTGAAGAGGGCCTAAACAGTACAGGCAAGAAGTGTGACCGTCTGTCAGAGACATCTTCTGACAGCACGAGTCACACTTCTTAAAACCTGAAACCCTCTCTTTAGACATGGTGCCCAAAAAACACACACACACCAGTCCAATTAAATTAAATTAATCCCAAAAGGATATAGTAAATTAAACCAACACACACACCCTAACAGGGGATGGGAAAGGGAAATTAACTGACTAAAAATTAAAAGAGACAGGGATTTCTGTCAGAAAAATTAAGTTTAAAGTTAAACTATCAAATATAAAAAGTTTTTAAGTAAAAAGGGGCTTAAATGTCACAAAGTGAATTACTTACCAGGAGCTGGTAAAGAGAAGACCTCCCGAGATCTGGGTACTTCCTACCTTGCATCATGGGATATGGGGCTGCCTCGAGCTGGTAAAAGGAGTTCTCGAGCTAAAGCAAGTCGGAGCCGAGGGATCGGCTCCGAACCCATCAAGCAAGAATGAAGGCGAGATTGACAACTTAACATCTTCTATTTTAATTGTTCCAAAGTGTGTTGTTGATACTTTAACATATGGAACTGACAAATGAGTGCTCGGATAGCTAAGGTTGCAGTGGTGTACACTTTTTACCCATCTGTCCAGAGCTCTGGAGTCCTTGGCAGAAGGAATAGGATTCTTTGCAGAACTAGCCTTAGCTCCTTTTGGTCCCTGTGTAATTACCTTCATGTCTGCAGCAGGATTTCTGTACAAGTATATTTGAGAGAATCTGGTACTCTAATACTGGTCAGGTTTTCTGGGAGCAGGTGGGAGGGTGCCAGGAGTTTAGCAGGATTCACGGTAGATCAACCACCTCTAAGACTGGATGGATGGTCAAGGGTCTGTGCTGGGGCAGGTCTAGAAAGTCAATAGTTTCTTAGACTGAGGGAAATCCAGAGATTCCCAGTGGAAATGTTCCCAGAGGGTGTGAAGGGTTTCCCCAAAGGAAATTTCTGATGGGGAGGCAGAAGGAATGGATTCCTATGCATCTGAATCCTCATAAGCAGTTAGAGGTGGTTGTTCCTCTTCAAACTCTGAATAAGACTCCTCAGAATCCTGTTCTGTTAGTATTTCAGGAGAAAGGTCTTTTAGAAGTGGCCTGACTACCCTTGATAAGGGTGATAAGATCCTCTGCCATTTTAAGCATCTGAGCTTGGAGTGGTGGAGCAGGGGTAAAATGGTGGCTAGAGGTAGCTTTCCTAGGAGTGGGCTTGTCTCCAGGCCTAGGAGTACCCAACAGTCTGAGAGAAACAGTAGTATGAGAAGATGTCAGTTTTTGTCTACATTCGGTAGTGTAAAAAACCTCGGAAGCCAGTGCTTGCGTCGCAGCTCTGGACCCAACCAAGGCAGACACAACCAAAGGGCTCAGAAGACAGTTCTGTGGCATACCGGACTCTTGAAAGGGTCTCTGTAGAGGCCTGTGAGGGTATCGAATTGGGCATCAGGGGCTGTGAAGGCGCCTCACTGAATTTCAGAGAAAGTACAGTTTTGTACCTACCATAAATGTAGATGTTAGAGTGCTAATACAGCTGCAGTCATAACAGATGGGTTCTCCTGCCGTCAGGCGGGTCCTCGATCGGCCGAATTCTAAAGTCTAGGTCTGGCATCGGTTGTCGTCGCTTCTTCACTGACGTCAGTGCGACAGGGGTATAAAGGAACCAGCCAACGCCATTTTCTTCAGTTTTTCTTGCCCCAGAAGTCAGGTGCCCCCAGAAGGAAGGCAATACACACATTTGTGTAATAATGCAGTGCAATATAATCAAAATACAGTAGTTGCAAGCAAATACATCATAAATGAATACCCCAATCAGGTTGTATGAGGATGTGTTAGCCTATAGGCCTGTCCCAAGAGGGGAAGGAGGGAGGGAAACCTGGACTGCAGCTGTATTAGCACTCTAACATCTACATTTATGGTAGGTACAAAACTGTACTATGTTCATCGTGCATACAGCTGCAGTCATAACAGATTGGTAGAATCCCAAAGCTAAGAAAGGGGTGGTAGGCACTAGGTGGAATTAGGAGGAGCCAAAATGCCCTGCAAGACTGCAGTGGCAAAGCCTGCTCTAGATATGGAGTATAATGGTAGGTTGTAGTGCTTGGAGAAGGTATGCATAGAACTCCAAGTGGCTGCTTCCAAAATATCCTTGGTAGGAACTCCTCTGAGGAAGGCTGCAGAGGTGGCTGTGGCCCTGGTGGAATGAGTTCTAATACCTGTAGGTACAGTTTTGCCATGAAAGGAATAGCAAAAGCGTATGCAGTGGGCTATCCATTTTGAGACTGTCTGTTTGGAAATTGGCTTTCCTTGAGCTCCTACTGCATAGGCCACAAAGAGCTGTTCTGATTTTCTGAAAGGCTTTGTTCTGTCCAAATAATGCAGTTGTCTGTGGATGTCCAAGGAATGTAGTAATCTCTCCCCTTTGTTTTGAGGATTAGGATAAAAAGTAGGCAAATGTATGGCCTGATTTAAAGCTACCCTGGATACCACTTTAGGCATAAAGGACAGGTTGGTTCCTAAGGAAAAGTACAGTTTTGTACCTACCATAAATGTAGATGTCCGATAGGTATGCATCTGCAGTCATCACATATGGGTTGTCCTGCCTCAGGCAGCCCTTCGGTCGGCCAGATTCCAAAGTCTGGGTCTGGCCTCGGCTGATGTCACACTTTCCCCGATGTCAGAGCGTCTGGGGTATAAAAGCATCAGCCGACGACATTTTCCTCAGTTTCTTGCCCCAGATGCCAGGTGCCCTCTAAGGAAGGCTAAAATTTGGAGATATGCATTGCAAAAACAAATCCAAAACATGCACAGTACTATAAAAACAAATACACCATAATAGATCCCCCCAGCTAGCTATAAGAGGGGTAAGTACCCAAGAAGTATACCACAGAGGGGAAGGAGGGAGGGTAAACCTGACTGCAGATGCATACCTATCGGACATCTACATTTATGGTAGGTACAAAACTGTACTATGTCCTTCAAGGATGCATCTGCAGTCATCACATATGGGTAGAATACCATAGCCAATCTGGGGGTGGAAGCACTAAGTAAAGGATGGTGTAGCTAAGATACCCTGCAGGACTGCCGTAGCAAAGCCTGCTCTGGATCTGGAGTATAAAGGTAAATTGTAATGCTTGGCAAATGTTTGCACGGAGCTCCATGTAGCAGCTTCTAAAATGTCCTTGGTAGACACCCCTCTTAGGAAGGCTGTGGCTCTCGTGGAATGAGGTCTAATGTCAGCTGGCACAGTTTTTCCATGAAAGGAGTAACAAAAACTAATGCAATTTCCTATCCATTTTGAAATTGTCTGTTTGGAAATTGCTTTTCCTTGTGCCCCAGCAGCATATGCTACAAACAGCTGGTCAGTCTTTCTGTAACTTTTAGTTCTGTACAAGTAGTAGCGCAACTGTCTGTGTATGTCCAGGGTGTGCAGAAGTTTTTCCCCTTTATTTTGTGGTTGTCGGAAGAATGTAGGCAAGTGAATAGCTTGGTTCAAAGATACCCTGGATACCACCTTTGGCATAAATGTAGGATTGGTTCTCAATGAAACTCTGTCCTGATGAAAGATAATAAATGGCTGTACTGCCATTAGAGCTTGTAACTCAGATACTCTTCTTGCTGAGGTTATGGCCAGAAGGAAGGCAGTTTTCCAAGACAGAAACTGTAGATCTGCAGATGCTGCTGGTTCAAAGGGGGGAAGTGTTAGTTTTTCCAACACGAAGTTAAGGTCCCAAGTAGGTAGAGGTGGTTTTCTTGGAGGATTGATGTTTTTGATTCCTCTTAAAAACCGTCTCAGGAGAGGATGAGAGAAGACAGGTGGATTAACATTGTATTCTGCTGAAATTGCTGAGGCATGTATCTTAATGGAAGAGATAGACAGGCCGTTGTGGAATTCTGCCAAATATTCCAGTATATGTGCCATGTTCATCACTGTCACATCTAGGCCCCTTTGTTGTGTTCCAAGTGTGAAATCTTTTCCATTTTGCTGAATAGGCCTTCCTTGTGGAAGGCAGTCGAGCTTCCATAATATCCTTCACTCTCTGGGATAGCTTATCCTGAGCAGGAGTCATGGTATTTTCCAGGCAGTTAGCTGCAAGGTTTTCAGGTTGGAATGCAGAGTCTTGAAATTGTGCTGCATCAGTAGAAGTGGCCATAGGGGGAGAGGCCATGGTTTCGTCTGTGACCTGCTCTTTAACAGTGGGTACCAGTGCTGTCTTGGCCAGTTTGGAGCTATCAGAATCACTCTGGGCTGCTCTGTCCTGATCTTCAGTAAGACCTTGGTCATTAATGGGAGAGGTGGAAAAGCATACACTGTTAGAGCTTTCCAGCTGAAAGAGAGCGTCCACTTTCCATGCTTGTGGGTGGTATGTCCTTGAGCAGAATTTCTTCAGTTGATTGTGGGGGGAGGCGAACAGATCTATTTCCGGCCTTCCCCATGATTGTGTTATGAGTAAGAAGATGTCTGGGTGCAGCATCCATTCGTGTGCATCCATGGTATTTCTGCTTAAGCTGTCTGCCAGTATATTGTCTTTCCCTGGCACGAACTGGGACTGCAGCTGTATGTTGAGTTTCAAGGAAAGTTCCCATAGATTCATTGCCAGTCTGCAAAGAGGGTAAGAATGGGTGCCTCCTTGCTTGTTTATGTACCACAACTGTGGTGTTGTCTGTCCTTATGAGTAGGTGGCCTTGAAGAAAAAATTTGAAGGCCTCGATTGCTTGTATCACTGCCAGCATTTCCTTTTGGTTTATGTGCATGCGCAGTTCTCTTAGCCCTTGGATACATCTGCCCTCCATGTGTGCTCCCCAGCCTTGGTCTGAAGCGTCCGTAGTGATGGTTTGGTTGGCTCTTGGCTTGCTGAAGGGCAACCCGCTGTTCGACTGGCAGGCTTGAGCCCACCACAGAAATTCCTTTTGGAGGCATGGAATGAGTGGGATCAAGGTTTCTAAGCTGTGACTGTGCTGAGTCCATAAACTCCTTAGGTACCATTGCAATTTTCTCATATGCAGCCTTGCTTGTGGGATCAGAAGAATGCAAGATGCCATGTAACCCAGGGCCTGCAGGATTTTCCTTGCAGTCAGCTGAGTTTGTCTTGTCAGACAAGAAGTAATCCGGTAGTTTTTGTTTTTCTTCTGTGAGAAAGGCCATTTGGGTGGTTGTCTCTAGATCTGCACCCAGAAAAGTTATTCTTTGGGATGGAACAAGTCTTGATTTGTGGAGGTTGACTGTATATCCCAAGGCCTGCAGTAGGTGGATGGCATAATCCAAGTCCTTTAACAAAGTTTGCTTGTTGTCCACTTGTATAAGGCAGTCGTCCAGATATGGGTAAATTTGAATCCCCTGAAGTCTGCAGTGTGCAATTACTGATGCCAGGCATTTCGTGAATACTCTGGGCGCAGTAGATAAGCCAAAGGGCAATGCTGAGAATTGATAATGCTCTGGCCCTGCAAGAAATCTGAGGTGTCTTCTGCAACTTTGTCTGATAGGGACATGCAGGTATGCCTCCTTGAGGTCTAGAGTCACCAGCCAAGACCCCTTGCCCAGCATGGGAAGGAGTTGCTGTAGAGTCAGCATTTTGAATTTTGGCACAATGAGGTAAGTATTCAGTGTGGACAAGTCGAGAATAGGCCTCCATTGATTTTCTTTTCTTGGAACAAGGAATAATCTTGAGTAAAATCCTTGGCCTTGTTCTGAAAGAAATGTCCAAATAATGTTCTTTGCTATGCCTCAGACTCAAACAGCCGAAAAATAAGTACAATGAAAGAAAAGGTGAGATTCCGCTGGATGTTCCACTGCTTTATTAAAATACACAAAAAGTTGTATCCAAAACTGGTAAGAAACTCCAACAAAATAAATATCCACTGACAAAGCTGGTTTAAAACCCTTCATCAGATCACATACTAAAAACACTTCCTGATATTTAAAATACATGTCAACCAATGAGAGTTAGTAAAAAGCCCGCCTTTTCTGCAAGGCTGGTTTTAAAGGTACACAGTCATTTACGGAGTTCTGTGCCATCAATTAAAATCATTTGGACTGCATAGATTCAGTTAATAGTTTAACATCACTGCCCCTATTGTTTATGACATTAAGGACCGCTTTGAATTTAAAATTATGTGTGGGTCTCAATATGCTTATAAAGCATTATGTGCATCTTTATTCTAATTGAAGACATATGTTGCAATATTCTTACCTTAAACATATTGTTGGTCTTGCCAACATAAAACATATGCATTCAGTGCACTCCGTAAACTAAATTACTTGTCCTACAAGTAGCTTTTGCTTTGAAATTAAAGACATATCCACTGACTGGATGTGTAAAGGTGTGATCTTTATTTATAAATTGGCATGCTTTACAATATCCACATGGGACACTACCAATTTTTTCTTTTAGGATACAAGTTTGGGTTACTGTTTTCTCTTTACAAAGGATATCTTTTAGATTCTTGTTTCTCCTATAACCAAATTGTGGATAAGCCCCCACTATATTTCTTAACTTGTTACCTCCCCTCAAAATAGTTTTTGAGGGGAGATAACAAGTTAAGAAATATAGTGGGGGCTTATCCACAATTTGGTTATAGGAGAAACAAGAATCTAAAAGATATCCTTTGTAAAGAGAAAACAGTAACCCAAACTTGTATCCTAAAAGAAAAAATTGGTAGTGTCCCATGTGGATATTGTAAAGCATGCCAATTTATAAATAAAGATCACACCTTTACACATCCAGTCAGTGGACATGTCTAATTTCAAAGCAAAAGCTACCTGTAGGACAAGTAATTTAGTTTACGCAGCGGAGTGCACTGAATGCATATGTTTTTATGTTGGCAAGACCAACAATATGTTTAAGGTAAGAATATTGCAACATATGTCTTCAATTAGGAATAAAGATGCACATAATGCTTTATATAAGCATATTGAGACCCACCCCACACAATTTTAAATTCAAAGCAGTGGTTAATGTTGTCATGAACAATGGGGGGGGGGGGTGATGTTAAACTATTAACTGAATCTATGGAGTCCAAATGGATTTTGGAATCGATGGCCCACAGAACTCAGGGCTTAAATGACTGTGTACCTTTAAAACCAGCCTTGCAGAAAAGGCGGGCTTTTTACTAACTCTCATTGGTTGACATGTATTTTAAATATCAGGAAGTGTTTTTAGTATGTGATCTGATGAAGGGTTTTAACCCGAAAGCGCTTGTCAGTGGATATTTATTTTGTTGGAGTTTCTTACCAGTTTTGGATACAACTTTGTGTATTTTAATAAAGCAGTGGAACATCCAGCGGAATCTCACCTTTCCTTGTTCTGAAAGAGGTACCTTTTCTATAGCTTTCATTTGTATTAAGCTGGAAATTTGTTTCAAAGCCTCTGCCCTCTGATTTGGTGGCAGGTCTGGCATGCCTTTTCTTCTTGGCAATGTGTGGAAATGGAACCTGTATCCTTTTGTCTATTATTTGCAGTGTCCATGTGTCCCTTGTAATGCTGTGCCAATTTTTTGAAAATAAAGAAAGCTTTCCGCCCAAAGGTGCTTCTAATTGAGCCCTGGTCGGCGGAGTCAAATCAAAGTCATTGAGTCTGTCCTGGTGTAGTAGTTGTAGTTCCTGCACTACCTCTCTGGTTGGGAGGCTGCCATTGATGGCCTCTGTAGGAGCCTCTAGCTTGCCCTCTACCTCTGGCACGCCTATTCCTGCGCCTCTGAGATCTGTCCGAGTCCGGAAAGGACCAATTCTTAGTAGGCCAATTTCTGCTGAATCTCGGTGGTTGGACTTGCAGAAAGTCTTTGACTGTTTGCACAGATTTTGCCTTTTCTTCAAATTTCTTTAAGACCTCTTGAGCCGTGGAACCAAATAATTTTTGCTTTTCCATAGGAGCATCCAAAAGCTTAGCTTTAACATGGTCTGGCAGAGACTGTTCCTTCAGCCAGGCATGCCTATGTATGAATGCACCTGTCATAGCTGACCTACATGAAGCTTCCAATGCATCATAACCACACTGCAAGAAATGGTTACTAACCTGCTGGGAGTTATGTACCAGATCCTGAAGGGATTTGCGATAAAGGGGTTCAGAAGACAGTTTCTTATGCAATTCATCTAACAAATACTCTTGGTACTGTATCATATGAAATCGACAATTTAATGCCCTCATGGAAAGAGTTGCAAAAGTATACACTTTCTTACCCCATCTCTCTAAAGCTCTGGACTCCCTTTTAGAGGGTAGAGGATTCCTAGCAGTAGCAGCTGCAACCCCTTTTGGGCCCTGGGAAATAGTTTCTGGATCAGCAGAGTGGGCTTTGTACAGGTGTAGATGTGAGTCCGGGACCCTGTAGTACCTATCAGGTTTGGCAGGAGCCGGAGGGAGAGAGTCAGGGGCTGTACTAGCATCAGAGTACACATCATCAATAACATTCAAAACAGGAGGTATAGCTAAAGGCCTATGCTGAGGTAAATGTAAAAAGGTCCTTAATCTCTTTCTAGAATCAGAGAATTCCTGACCCTGCCATTGAAAATGTTCTGAGTGCAATGTCTCTCCAAAGGAAAACTCTTCAGGAAGGGAGGCAGAGGGAATAGATTCTTCAGCATCAGAATCCTCATAGGCCGAATAAGCCTCCTCCTGGTGGTCTGACAGTAGAGCCATCAGTGGACTCATCTGAGGAGTGGGGGTCAGAGGGCTCAACCCTGGGCCTTTTGTCTGGAGGTGGTTGAGAGCCCCTGTCCGGATGACGTTGAGAACCTCTAATTAAGGAGATAAGATCCTCTGCTAAGCTAAGAATCTGTAAGCCAGTAGAAGGTCTCAGAGGTAACCTTGGGAGGCAAAGCTTTAGCAAGTTTAGCAGCTTTAGCCCTAGAGAAAGCCTTAATGGACATGGATGCAGGAGGTCTGGCTGCACCACGTGCAGGGGTAGACTTGTCTAAAGGAATTGTGTCAGAAGGTTCCTGGACACCAGTTTGACGGCCGGGGCCTCCGTGGCAGAGGAAGTCGGTTGTGCGGTTTCGGTAACTGGAAGTTCCAAAGACTTTCAGCAGAGACAGACACTCGCGGTAGGCTTGACCGTGGTTTCAGCCAAAACTGCGGCCCGCGTGTCGGTCCTTGTCCTTTCGTTTTTTTAACTAAATGCGAAGTCGGAGTCTCAGACGGCATCTTGTAAGCAAAACTAGCCCCAAAGAATTCCTCTGCAAACTCCGACCGACGTCTAAGAGTTCGTCGGTTGAAGGAAGCACAGGCTGAACAGGCCAAAACGTCGTGGTCTGGGCCTAGGCAGGGGAGGCAGTAAGAGTGGAAATCCTTATGAGGTATTTGTTTCCCACAAGTTAAACAATTATTAACTTTATCTGACATCGGCTGAGGCAAGAAAGAGTCCCCAACGGGGTACTTAGCTTTTTCGAAGTCTTCGGTAGCTGAATCACAGGAGCTGGCTGACCGGCACTTGCGAACTGCTTCTGCTTCGGGCACCACACGGCAAGAAAGACTGAGGAAAATGGCGTCTGCTCATGCTTTTATACCCCAGACGCTCTGACGTCGGGGAAAGTGCGACATCAGCCGAGGCCAGACCCAGATTTTGGAATCCGGCTGACCGAAGGGCTGCCTGAGGCAGGACAACCCATATGTGATGACTGCAGATGCATCCTTGAAGGACATCTCTGTCCTGATGGAAAATAAAAGGCTGGACAGCCATGAGAGCCTGTAGTTCTGAAACTATGAGCTGAGGTGATAGCCAGAAGGAAAGCTGTTTTCCAGGACAAATATTGCAAATCTGATGAGGCAGCTGGCTCAAAGGGAGGCAAGGTCAGTTTTTTCAGAATGAAATTAAGATCCCAAGCAGGTATTGGTTGTTTCCTTGGAGGACTTAAATTCTTAGCCCCTCTGAGGAACTGTCTTGAGAGAGGGTGAGAGAATAAAGGTGGATCAGTGTTGTATTCTGCAGAAATGGCCGAGGCATGGATTTTGATGGAGAAAGAAAGAAAGTCCACTGCTTAGCAGTTCAGCCAAATATTGTAGTATTTGAGGTAAATTCAGTTTTCCAGGATCCTGGCCCTTTTTCTCATTCCAGACAAAAACGTTTCCATTCTGCGGAGTAAGCTTTTCTAGTTGATGGCCTTCTGGCCTCCAAAATGACATCCTGCACCGCCTTGGAGAGTAGGGCCTGTTGTGATGCTAAGGAATCTTCCATGCGACTAGACTGAGTGTTTTTAGCTGGCTGTGAAGAGTTTTGAAGCTGTGCTGAGTCAGAAGAGGCATTAGAGGCAGGGTCCATGGTGGGGAATGCGTCAGGCTCCTCAGGAGTGGGTACCAGTGTTGCCTTGGCAAGTCCGGAGCAATGAGGATCATCTTTGGTCTGTCTGCTCTGGTCTTCAATATAACTTTGGGCAGCAGAGGAAGAGGTGGGAAGGCATAAACTGTCATTGATGTCCAACTGAAAGAGCGTCCACTCTCCAGGCCTTTGGATGGAAGATCCTTGAGCAGAATTTTGTCAACTGATTTTTGTGGGAGGCAAAGAGATCTATGTCTGGCCTTCCCCATTCTTGGATTATTTCTGTAAAATCTTTTGGATGCAATTTCCATTCGTGTGGATCTGTCATATTCCTGCTTAGGTTGTCCGGCAGTGTGTTTTCCTTGCCTGGCAAATACTGTGCTTGCAGTTCCATTTGTAAGTCCATGGCCATATTCCAAAGTGACATGGCCAGTCTGCATAGGGGGTAAGAATGTGTTCCTCCCTGTTTATGTACCACATAACTGTGGTGTTGTCCGTTCTTATCAATAGTTGACCTGGTTGTAGAAGGTCCTTGAAAGCTAACAGCATTTATTACTGCTAGCATTTCTTTTTGATTGATGTGAAGGTGCTTTTCTTTTTGGGACCATTTGCCCTGAATGCACCGATCTGTCATGTGCGCCCCCCAGGCGTAGTCCGAGGCGTCTGTTGTGATGACTTGATTTGCTTGAGGCTTGCTGAATGGAAGACCTGTGTTTGTTTGACATGCTTGAGCCCACCACAGAAATTCCTTTTGCAGACATGGAATTAGTGGTATTATTGTTTCCAAACTATAGCTGTGCTGAGACCATATGTTTTTCAGGTACCATTGTAGTTTCCTCATATGCAGCTTTGCACATGGGATTAAGATACAAGATGCTATGAATCCCAGAGCCTGCAGGATTTTCCTTGCAGTCAGCCTGGTGCAAGTTGCTAGTGTTCTGAAGTATTGAATTAGTTGCTCCTGCTTCTCTGGCATGAGGTAGGCCATCTGGGCGTTTGTGTCCAAATTGGCACCCAGGAAAATTATCTTCCGAGAGGGTATTAGCCTTGATTTCTTTTTGTTGACTGTGTATCCCAGAGAGTTCAATAACATTATTACATAAGCCAGATGTTTCAGAAGAATGTGCTTGCTGTCCGCTTGGATCAGGCAGTTGTCCAAATAGGGTTATATTTGTATCCCTTGAAGTCTGCAGTAGGTAATTACTGATGCCAGGCATTTCGTGAATACTCTGGGCGCAGTAGATAAGCCAAAGGGCAATGCAGAGAATTGATAATGGGTTGAACCTGCAAGAAATCTGAGGTACCTTCTGCAATTTTGTCTGATTGGGACATGCAGGTATGTCTCCTTGAGGTCCAATGTTACCAGCCAAGACTCCTTGCCCAGCATGGGAAGAAGTTGCTGTAGAGTGAGCATCTTGAATTTTGGTACGAGCAGAAATGTGTTTAGGATGGATAGATCCAAAACAGGTCTCCAATCTTTTCCCCTTCTTTGGCACCAGAAATAGCCTGGAATAAAACCCTTGACCTTGTTCGTGCGTAGGTACCTCTTGAATAGCTTTCATGTTTATGAGATCTGTAATTTGCCTTTGTGCCTCTGCCCTTTGTGTGGCAGGTTTGGCATGCCTCTCATTTTTGGAAGGGTGTGAAAATGGAATTTGTAGCCTCTGTTTATAATGTCCAGGATCCATTTGTCCTTTGTGACAATATGCCAATTTTTTGAAAATAATGCCAGCTTTCCTCCTACGGGGGCTGCCATTTGAGACCTGGTTGGCATGCAAAGGGGAAAGTCATTGGGTTTGCTTTCTGAAGGATTGCGAGTTGTCCTCACCACCTCTGTGTAGGAGCTTGCCATTGTCTGCCTCTAAACGATCCTTGGGATTGTCCTCTGCTCCTCTGGCGCCTGTATCTGCCTCTTTGGGGTCTGTCTGTGGCAGGAAAGGACCAGTTTTTGGAAGGCCAATTTCTACTAAAACATGGGGGTTGAACCTGTAGAAATTCTTTCACAGTTTGCATTGATTTAGCCTTTTCCTCCATTTTCCTTAATACCTCCTCAGCATTTGCACCAAACAGTACATCCTTTTGAAGAGGGGCGTCTAGTAATTTAGCTTTGACATGATCAGGCAAGGCTTGTTCCTTGAGCCAGGCATGCCTACGTATGACTGATCCTGTAACAGCAGCTCTACATGAGGCCTCTAGAGCATCAAAACCACATTGTAAGGTATGCTTACCCACTTGTTCTGCACTATGCATCAAATCCTGCAACTCCTTGAAGTCTGGTTGTTCAGGTTGTGACATTTTACTTTTCAATTGTGATAACAAAAACTGCTGGTATTTAAGCATATGGTATTTAAGCATATGAAACTGACAGTTTAAGGCCCTCATGGATAAGGTAGCCGAGATATATACCTTTTTTGCCCACCTTTCTAAGGATCTGGAATCTCTCTCGGAAGGCAATGGATTTTTAGCAATGGAGGCCTCAACTCCCTTGGGGCCCTGTGAGATGGTTTCTGGGTCAGCAGCATGGCTTTTGTATAGAAATTGGTGTGAGTCAGGGACCCTGTAGTACACCTGTCAGGCTTAACTGGAGCTGGAGGTAGAGAGTCCGGGTTAAGGCAGGCCTCAGAGTAAACATCTAGGATGTCCAAGACAGGAGGTATAGCCAGAGGCCTGTGCTGAGGAAGCAAGAGAAATTCCCTGAGCCTTTTCTTGGAATCTGAATAATCCTGGCCTTCCCAGTGGAAGTGTTCCCTTAAGGTATGCAAAGTTTCCCCAAATGAGTAATCCTCAGGGGCGGCTACAGAAGGGATGGACTCCTCTGCATCAGAGTCTTCAAAAGGGGAGTAAGAATGTTCCTGATCAGAGTGCTCTGAAATAATGGAGCCCTGATCAGAGGAGGGGGAATCTTCCTCCACTCTAGGCCTTTTGTACGGAGGGGGCTGAGAACCTCTGATAAAAATAATTAAATCCTCAGCCATTTCAAGCATCTGTTTCTTAGGCATGGGGCCTGGAGATGGGCCCTGTGTAGCTGGTCTCAGAGTGCATGGTTGCTTTAGACTTTGCGAAAGCCTTGATGGAGAAAGAAGAGGAAGGTCTGTAGACACCTTGAGTGGAGGTGGACCTGTCCACATTCTGAGTTTCAACGCCAAGAATGGCTTTGGTATCTGTAGTCAGGGTGTGGGCAGAGGAGCCTGCGACCTCGGGCACAGGAGACACAGTCAAAGAAATGCCGTCTGTAGTCAGGGGCTCCGTAGGCGCCTCGCTGAGAACTGGACCACATGTAGTCGACTTTGGCGTGGTGTCGGTAGAGGCCGCGGACCTCGTGTGACGGTCCTTGTCTGCATTTTTGTAGACAAAACCGGAGTCTGAGTATCCGACGACATAGTATAGTTAAATGCTTTCCCAAAATAATGCTGGGCGAACTCCGCCCGACGCTTAATAGTGCGTTTGTTGAAAGAAGCACAAAAGCGACAGACCAAGACGTCGTGGTCTGGGCCTAAACAAGGTATACAGAGGGAATGGAAATCCTTATGTGGTATTTGCTTCCCACAAGAAATACAATTATTAACTTTGGCTGACATCGGTCTGAGGCAAGAAAAGTTTCCCCAACGGGGTACTTAGCTTTTAAGAAGACTTCGGTTTCCAAATTTTCGTAATCTCAGGAGCTGGCCGACAGGCACTTGCGAACTGCTTCTGGCACCTCGTGGCAAGAAAGACTGAAGAAAATGGCGTCGGCTGGTTCCTTTATACCCGTCGCACTGACGTCAGGGAAGAAGCGACGACCACAGACGCCGGACCGAGACTTTGGAATTCGGCCGACCGAGAACCCACCTGATGGCAGGGGAACCCATCTGTTATGACTGCAGCTGTATGCACGATGAACATCTGACTACCTGCTTGGTGGTAGAGTCATTGGAAGGCTTAGCCTTGTCCGTCTCCATCTTTATCCTTAAATTTTTTCAGAAACCACAGAAAATTGGCTGACTAGCTCCATTTCAGAAAGAAAATACATGGCTACAATTAGAGCTCTACGACGAATGGTTCTCGCGTTAAAGTGGGCACTGAACCAGCAACGGGGGACATTGTGATCTGGGCCTAAACAAGTGACGCAGTACGACTGGAAAATCGGTGTGGTATTTGCTTTCCACAGGCCAGACAATTACTTTTTCTTCGGAAGATGAATCCTCTGATGATTCAGGATCCCCAACCCTTTTCTAGGAGGGTTATGGGCCTGGGGAAGGAGGAAGCACTGCTGAAGTCTGTTTAAAGGCCATGAAAGCCTGGAAAAGGTTTTGGGAAAAGGATTGCCATTCAAAAGGGGCCCCTTTAGAATCAGACAACAGTTCAGTCTTCTGCTTTTCCTTAGCTGGAAACTTTTTTTTAAGGTTAGGAGGGCTGGACGTTAGCCTAGTATCGATGGCACAGACTCCGGAAAGTACAGTTGTGTACACTTCCTATAAATGTAGATGTTAAGAGTGTATTCACTGTTGCTGTAATCACATCTGGGTTATCTGCTTGCAGTAGCACACAGTCAGCCTGATTATTAAAGTCTTGGGTCCTGCGTCGGTTGCTGTCTCATCTTCCATGACATCAAGTAGTCAGGGATATAAAGCATGCATCCAATGCCATTTCATCAGTTTTTCTTGCCCCAGATGTCAAGTACCCCCCTAATGGGAAGCAATTAAATACAAATATGCAAGGTTATATTCTCAAACAAAAAAGCAAATACACCAAAAAGTTTTTTTAAGCACAGTAAAGGAGAAAAGAGGTGTAGCCAAAAGAAGTAGAGGGCTTGAGGGAGGGTAACCAGGACTGCAACAGTGAATACACTTATGGTAAGTGTACACAACTGTACTATGTTCTTCATGTTTCACTGTTGCAGTCATCACATTTGGGTAGACTCCCAAAGCTAAGGCTTGGAGGAATTTAGATAGCATTAGGACCAGCTATAAGGCCCTGCAAGACTGCAGTGGCAAAACCAGCTCTGCATTTAGAGAAACTAGGCAAATGGTAATGCTTGGTGAAAGTAAGTACAGAACTCCAGGTAGCAGCTTCTAGGATGTCCCTGGTAGGGACACCTCTGAAAAAGGCTGTACAGGTAGATGCATCCCTGGTTGAATGAGGTGTTACCCCCTGTGGGACAGGTTTTCCAATGTGCTTATAGCAGAAATTAATGCAAAGGCCTATCCATTTAGAAATGGTTTGCTTTGAAATTACCTTTCCCTCTGCCCATGCAGCAAATGCCACCAGCAGCTGTTCAGATTTCTTTTGAGGTTTAGCCCTGTCCAAGTAAAACCTAAAGTGTGCAGAATCCATTCCCCTTTGTTCTGTGGATTAGAAAAGAAGGTTGGCAAATGGACTGATTAAGAGCCACACTGGATACTACCTTGGGCATGAAGGAGAGGTTGGTCCTGAGGGACAACCTGTCCACATGAAAGATTATGAAAGGCTCCACTGCCATAAAGGCCTGTAATTCAGATACCCATCTTGCTGAAGTGATTGCCAAAAGGAAGGCTGTTTTCCAAGAAAGGAATTTTAACTCTGCACTTGCAGCTGGCTCAAAAGGAGGAGAGTGAGTTTTTACAATACAAAGTTAAGGTCCCAGGATGGAGTTGGGGCTCGTAAGTTTTTGGCCCCTCTAAATACAGTTGTGTACACTTACATAAATGTGGATGTTAGAGTGTATTCACTGTTGCAGTAATTACATTTGGGTAATCTGCTTGCAGGTTGCCCTCAGTTGGCCTGATTAACAAAATCTTGGGTCCTGCATCAGCTGCTGTCCCTTCCATGACGTCAGGGGGTACAAAACATGCAGCCGATGCCATTACATCAGTTTTTCTTGCCCCAGATGTCAGGTGCCCCCCTAATGGGGAGCAATTAAACATAAAAACACAAAGGTATACCTCCAACAAAAAAGCAAATACACCAAAAAGGCTTTTAAGCACAGTAAAGGAAAGTAGAGGTATAGCCAAAAGAAGTTAGGGGTAAGGAGGGAGGGTAACCAGGACTGCAACAGTGAATACACTCCAACATCTATATTTATGGTAAGTGTACACAACTGTACTATGTTCGTGTTTCACTGTTGCAGTCACTAAATTTGGGTAGATTCCCAAAGTTATGGTTGGGAGGAGGAGCTTAGATAGCACTAGGAGCAGCTATAAGGACCTGCAAGATTGCAGTGGCAAAACCAGCTCTGGATTTAGACAAAATTGGCAAACGGTAATTCTTGGTGAAAGTATGTACAGAACTCCAGGTAGCGGCTTCTAGTATGTCCCTCGTAGGAACGCCTCTGAGAAAGGCTGTAAAAGTAGATGCAGCCCTGGTGGATGAGGTTTGATCCCCTGGGGGATAGGTTTTCCATGGTGCTTATAGCAGAAATGAATGCAATGGCTTATCCATGTAGAAATGGTTTTGCAATAGCCTGCAGCAAATGCTACCAGTTCAGACTGAGGTTTTGTCCTGTCCAAGTAGAATCTAAGTTGTCTGTGCACATCCAAGGAATGCAGAATCCGTTCCCCTTTGCTCTTTGGATTGGGAAAGAAGGTTGGCAAATGAATGGACTGATTTAGAGCAACACTGGATACCACCTTGGGCATGAAGGATGGACTGGTCCCGAGTGATATCCTGTCCACATGAAAGATGAAAAGCTCCACTGCCATAAGGGCCTGTAATTCAGATACCCTTCCAGCTGAAGTGATTGCTAAAAGAAAGGCTGTTTTCCAAGAAAGAAATTTTAAGTTTGCAGTAGCAGCTGGCTCGAAAGGAGGAGGGGTGAGTTTCTCCAATACAAAGGTCCCAGGCTGGTGTTGGAGCTCTCCTGAGTAGTCTCAAATCATTGGCCCCTCTGAGATACTTCTTGAGCAGTGGATGAGAGAAGAGGGGAGGTTCTGTGTTATAATGAGCTGAAATGGCTCAAGCGTGGATTTTAATGGAGGAAAAAAACAGGCCCTTGTGAAGCATCTCAGTTAAGTATTGTAAAATCTGAGGTAAATTGGGCGCTGCTGTGCTAATCCCTTGAGATTGGTTCCAGGCACAGAATATTTTCCATTTTTCAGCATAGGATTTTCTAGTACTAGGCCTCCTTGCCTCTAAGATGAGATCAGTCACAGGTTTGCTGAGGGATGGTAAGGAATTTATGTAATTAGTCAGGCTGCAAGGTTCAGTATTGGAAGCTGAGGTTGCAGAATCTGGCTCTCCTGCTGAGACAGCAGGGAAGGAGTCTGAGGCAGGTGCCATGGAGATAATCGTGACACTGTGCAGGAGGGGGTACCAGTGTTGGTGCGGCCAGTCTGGAGCAATCAAAATCATCCTTGGTTTTTCCTGTTTGACTTTTAGCAGTACTTTGGAGAGAAGAGGCAGCAGGAGGGGAAGGCATAGACTGATAGGTTTTTCCAGCTGAAGGACAGAGCATCCATTTTCCAGGCTTGTTTGTGGGGAGTCCTTGTGCAAAATTTGTCCAATTGGTAGCTCTAGGGGGAGGTAAACAGGTCTATGTCAGAACTCCCCCATTCGCTTGTCAACATGCTGAAAATTTCCAGTCTCCACTCGTGTGGGTCCATGAGGTTTCTGCTTAGTCTGTCTGCCAATGTAATTAATTTTCCTGGCAGGAATTGAGCTTGTAGGTGCATTTGGTAGCTCAAAGCTGCGTTCCACAATGCCATGGCTAGTCTGCAGAGGGGGGTAGGAATGTGTACCCCCTGCTTGTTTATGTACCACATAAGTGTTGTCCGTTTTTACCATTAGTTGTCCTGGAAGAATGTAGTCCATGAAGGCTGTCAGAGCATTCTGTACAGCTAACATTTCTTTTTGATGGATATCTAGGTGCATTTGACTTGGGTTCCATTTGCTCTGAATACACTTACCTGCCAGGTGAGCCCCCCATGCATAGTCCAATGCATCTGTTAGGGATTGTACGGCAGGGGGTAGACTGGCAGTCCCTTGTTTTGGTGGCAGGCCTCTGCCCACCAGAGGAACTCTAGGCATAAGCAAGGTATGATAGGAATTGTTTCTAGGCTGTGAGAATGCTGACACCATAGGCTTTTTAGATACCACTAGGCATAAGCAAGGTATGATAGGAATTGTTTCTAGGCTGTGAGAATGTTGACACCATAGGCTTTTTAGATACCACTGTAGTTTCCTCATATGCAGTCTTGCACATGGAATTAGAAGAATGCAAGAGGCCATGAACCCCAAGGCTTGAAGTATTTGTCTTGCAGATGAGCAGGGTTTTTGTAGCCACTTGTTTGAAATAGGTTATCAAATGAATTTGCTTGTCAGGCGTGAGGTAAGCCATCTTGGAAGTTGTATTCAAGCTTGCTCCCAGGAATGTAATTTGTTGACAGGGTACCAGTTGTGATTTCTTTTTGTTTATGGTACTCCCCAGACACGTTAGAACCCTTTTTATAAACGCCAGAGGAATCAAAAAGTATGCCCTGGCTTTCTGCCTGAATTAGACAATCGTACAGGTATGGGTATATTTGAATACTTCTTTGCCTGCAAAATGCAGTAACTGGAGACAGGCACTTTTTGAAAACCCTGGGCGCAGTAGACAAGCCAAAGGGCAGTGCAGAGAACTGAATGTGTGTAGCCTGCTTTGACTCATAGGTATCTTCTGCAAGATTCCTTGATTGGGATGTTCAGGTATGCTTCTTTTAAACGTAGTGTTGTCAACCAGGCGTCTTTGCCTGGCATAGGAAGTAATTGAAGAGTCAGCATCTTGAATTTTGGAATCTCCGGAAAGGTGTTCAGAGTAGACAGGTCCAGGATTGGACGCCATGATCTGTCTTTTCTGGGTACCAGGAAAAGTCTGGAGTAGAAACCTTGCCCCTTTTCCTCTTCTGGTACCAGTTGAATAGCCCCCATGCTTGAGAGAAAGGACTTTTTGAGCCTCTGCCTACTGATTTGGGGGCAGGTCTGGCCATCCATTTGGTGTTGGTAATGTGTGGAAATTAAATCTGTATCTCTGGGACACTATTTAAAACCCATTTGCCCTGGGTTGAGTTCCCAGTTCTTTGCATGAAGAGCAATCTTTCTCCCCAAAAAGGCAGTCAGAAGATAAGTGCTTGGAAATTTTAAAAGCAAGTCATTGAGACTGTTTGCCATAGGGGTGTGTCTTGTTATTCCCATATTTGGAAGTGGAGTCCCCCCCAACTGCTTAGTTCTGAGAGTCCCTTGGGACTGAAACCTGGGTTTTTTTGCTGTGTCTGGGTTTGGCTTGAGAAGACCTGGAAGGGACTGGAAAGGACCAATTCTTAGTAGGCCAATGCCTACTAAATCTAGGAGGCTGCACACAGTTTGCATAGATTTAGCTTGATCTTCCATCTTTTTAAGAACTTCAGCCTTGTTGCCAAACAGGCGGTCCTGATTTAAAGGAGCATCCAACAATTTAGCTTTAACATGATCTGGCAAAGCTTGCTCCTTAAGCCAAGCATGCCTTCTAAGCAAAGACAGCAAGTAACAGCAGCCTGGCAAGAGGTCTCTGAAGAATCAAATCCACACTGCAAAGTACGTTTTCCAACTTGTTCAGCAGAATGCATTAAGTCCTGTAAATCTTTATTTTCCACAGAGTCAGGAATCAACATCATTTTCTATTTAAGCAGTCCAATGACATGTTGCTGATATTTTAACATACGAAATTAGCAGTTTAAAGCTCCGATTGCCAAGGTTGCTAAAGTATAAACCTTTTTACCCCATCTATCCAGCACACTATTCTCTATCAGAAGGAGTAGGATTTTTAGCAGTAGAAGCCTTAATGCCCTTGGGCCCCTGAGAAATGGTCTCTGGATCTGCAATAGGATTTTTGAAAAGGAACTTGTGGGACTCCGGAACCCTGCAGTATGTCACGTTTACTAGGAGCAGGAGGCAGGGAAACGGGGGCCAAACTGGATTCCAAGAAATCAACAAATGTCTAGTACAGGAGGAATAGCCAAAGGCCTATGCTGAGGTAGAAGGAAATCCCTAAGCCTCTTTCTTGAATCAGAAAATTCCTGGCTTTCCCAGTGAAAATGCTCCCTTAGATTACGTAAGGTTTCCCCAGAGGAAAAATCCTCAGGTGGGGGAAGCAGGGGGAATAGAATCCTCTGAATCGGAATCCTCATAAATAGGTCAGGACAAATTCCAGGTCATCAGAAGAAAAGTACAGTTTTGTACCTACCATAAATGTAGATGTTCGAGGATCCCCATTGCTGCAGTCCTTACTATTGGGTATAGTCCGCGTCCAGTCGGCCCGAATACCAGAGTATAAGGCTGACGTCGGTCAGAGCGCATTAGACTGACGTCAGTACGTCAGGGTACTAATGCGCATGACAGACGTCATATCCTCAGTCTTTTCTTGCCCCAGATGTCAGAAGACCCTAAAAAGACAAGGCCCAAAATACCTGCACCAAAAATATGTACAATATATACAAGAATATATATACAAAAATATAAGCATGTAACCTCACCTACACAACCACCCCTAAACACAGAGGGGAAGGAGGGAGGGTAAATTGGACTGCAGCAATGGGGATCCTCGAACATCTACATTTATGGTAGGTACAAAACTGTACTATGTTCTTCGTTCCCCATTGCTGCAGTCCTTACTATTGGGTAGAATCCCAAAGCAGAGGTAAGGGAGGCTGGCAAATCATAAAGAAGCAGGAGCTGACAACATGCCTTGCAAAACAGCTGTGGCAAAACCAGCCCTATACTTAGAGTAGATAGGAAGGTGATAATGCTTAGAGAAAGTATGCACTGAACTCCAAGTAGCTGCTTCCAAAATATCCTTAGTTGCCACACCCCTTAGAAATGCTGTTGAAGTGGCAGTAGCCCTAGTGGAATGAGGCCTAATCCCAGCTGGAATCTCCTTGCCATGATGGGAATAACAAAATGCAATGCAAAAGCCAATCCACCTAGAAATAGTTTGTTTTGACACAGGCTTGCCCTGTGAACTCAAAGCAAAAGAAACAAACAACTGCTGAGACTGCCTGAAATCCTTAGTCCTGCTTAAAATAATAACGCAATTGCCTGTGTACATCTAAAGTGTGCAAAATCTTTTCCCCTTTATTTTGGGGGTCTGCATAAAAAGTAGGCAAATGAATAGTTTGGTTTAAAGCCACACTAGAAACCACCTTAGGCATAAAGGAAGGATTAGTACGTAATGATACCCTATCCTTAT
This sequence comes from Protopterus annectens, assembly GCF_019279795.1. Classification (NCBI taxonomy): domain Eukaryota; kingdom Metazoa; phylum Chordata; order Ceratodontiformes; family Protopteridae; genus Protopterus; species Protopterus annectens. The sequence continues at coordinate 730,969,440 of NC_056741.1, read as the reverse complement.
GGAAAATCAAAAATGGCTCTACTGCCATAAGGGCCTGCAACTCAGACACCCTTCTTGCAGAAGTAATAGCCAACAGAAAAGCAGTCTTCCATGACAAGTATTTCAATTCAGCAGTAGCCGCAGGCTCAAAAGGTTGTAGAGTAAGTTTTTCCAACACAAAATTGAGATCCCAGGCAGGAGTAGGAGCTCTACGTGGGGGTCTTATATTCTTTGCCCCTCTAAGAAACTGCTTGAACAAAGGATGCGAAAACAATGGTGGGTCACAATCATAGTGAGCTGAAATTGCTGCAGCATGAATCTTAATGGAAGAGAAGGACAAACCTTTGTCCAATAACTCAGTAAGATATTGAAGAGCCACACTCAAATTAGGCTCAGAAACCTGCAAATTCTTTGCTGTACTCCAAAATAAAAATCTCTTCCATTTGTCTGCGTACACTTTCCTTGTACTAGGTCTTCTAGCTTCCATAATCACATTTAAAACTTGTTGAGGAAATTGAGACCTGCTGTGTTTCAACACAGAATATGCCAGGCTGTTAGATGAAGAGAGTGAAGCTTGACATTGAGCAGATGACCATCCTTCTGAGATAACAGATGAGGAATCAGAGGTAAAGGCCATGGAGGCTTCCTTACCAGACTCCGTAGTAGTGGGTACCAGTGTTGCCGAGGCCAATCTGGAGCTATCAAAATCATCCTTGGCCTGTCTTGTCTGACCTTTAATAGTACCTTTGGAAGAAGAGGCAGAGGAGGAAAGGCATACACATGAAGGTTTTTCCAACTGAAAGACAGAGCATCCACTTTCCAAGCTGTGTGATGAAACCCCTTTGTGCAATACTGTGGCAGCTGGTGGTTTAGTGGAGAAGCGAACAGATCTATGTCTGGAGTTCCCCATGACACTGTCAATTTTGAAATACATGAAGATCCAGTTTCCACTCGTGGGGATCCATGATTTGTCTGCTTAACACATCTGCTAAGGAGTTCTGTGCTCCGGCAGAAACCTTGCCTGAAGAGTTAGTTGCAAGCTTAGCGCAGTCTCCCATAAAATCATTGCTTGCCTGCATAGAGGATAAGAATGTGTTCCCCTTGCTTGTTGATGTACCACATGACAGTTGTGTTGTCTGTTAGAATCAACACCTGCCCTGGAAGAAGTAACTCCTTGAAAGCCACTAATGCAAACTGGACTGCTAACATCTCCTTCATGTTGATATGTAGATGCTGTAGTCTGGCAGGCCACTTGTCTTGTATCCACTTTCCATTTAGATGAGCTCCCCAAGCAATGTCCGAGGCATCTGTCGTTAAAATCTGACTCGCCTCTGGCCGGGTCACAGAGAGTCCCTTGTTTAGGTGACATTCCTGAGCCCACCACAAAAATTCTTTTTGAAGGCAAGGTATTATTTGAATGACAGTGTCCAAATCCTGGCAGTGCTGTGTCCATACATTTTTGAGATACCATTGTAGCTTCCTCATATGCAGTTTGGCATTGGGAAGCACCAGAATACAAGATGCCATGAACCCTAATGCTTGAAGGACTGTCCTTGCAGTCAGCACGGACTGATGAGATAGTTGATGGAAGTAAAGTGATAAACTCTTTTGTTTGTCCGGGGTTAAAAGGCCATCTGGGCTGCTGTATTCAGTCTCACACCCAGAAAGCACATGTCTTGAGAGGGTACTAGACTGGACTTTATTTCGTTCACAGAATACCCTAGGCATCTTAGCACTGCTATAACATATTCCAGATGCTGTAGAAGGTCTTCTTTTCTTGAGCCAGAATCAGGCAGTCGCCCAAGTAAGGATAGATTTGAATTCCTTGAAGCCTGAAGTAAGCTATCACTGGAGCCAGAACCTTTGTGAATACTCTGGGCAGTAGATAAGCCAAAGGGCAATGCAGAGAACTGATAATGAGAATTTCCAGCTCGAAACCGCAGATACTTCCTGCAGCTTAGCCTTATAGGCACATGAAGGTAAGCTTCCTTGAGATCTAAAGTTACCATCCAGTGATCTTTGCCCAGCAGAGGTAACAGCTGTTGTAACGGCAACATCTTGAACTTGGGAATGTCCAGATAAGTGTTGAGGAGAGATAAATCCAAAATTGGTCTCCACGTGTTCCCCTTCTTTGGTACTAGGAACAGGCGAGAATAAAATCCTAGGCCCCTTTCTGATACAGGGACTGGCTGAATGGCCCCCATCTGGAGTAACTGAGAAACTTGCTTGTGAGCCTCTTTTCTTTGTGGAGGAGGAACGTCTGGCATGCCTTTGAAAGGGGGCATTGTATGGAAATAAAATCTGTAACCGTGGTGAATGATATCCAACACCCATTTGTCTTGAGTAATTAAATCCCAATTTCCTTTGAAAAGAGACAGTCTTCCTCCCAAAGGAGCTGCCAGACGAGAATCTACTGGCAGCTGAAAAGGCAGGTCATTGGGTCTGTTTACGAAAGGACTGGCCCCTGCCCTCACCAGAAGTCTGAGCAGGTGAACTCCCTGTTCTAGGCCTAAAAGAACCTTGAGCCCTGCCCCTACCACTTCTAGACCTACCCCTAGACTGGGAATCATAAGCAGGATATGTCCACCCCTTAGCAGGCCAATTTCTACTAAACTTCGGTGGCTGCACCTGCAAAAATCTTTAACAGTTTGCATAGACTTAGCTTTGTCCTCCATTTTCTTTAAAACTGCTTCCACAGGTGATCCAAACAACACATCAGACTGTAAAGGAGCATCCAAAATCCTTGTCTTAACATGCTCAGCTAAATTCTGATCCCTCAACCAGGCATGCCTGCGAAGAACAGAACTAGTGGCAGCCACCCTCGAGGAGGCCTGTACAGCATCAAAACCACATTGCAAAGAATGCTTACCCACTTGTTCAGACACATGAACCAAATCCAGCAACTCTTTACACTCAATACCTTCCGCCAAAGCATCCACCTTAGATTTCAATTGCGAAAGGAGATAATTCTGATATTTTAGCATGTGAAACTGACAATTCAACGCTCTCATGGCTAGAGTGGAAGAAGTATACACTTTCTTTCCCCACCTATCCAAAGCCCTTGCCTCTTTATCAGTGGGAACAGGATTTTTAACCACAGAAGCCTTAACACCTTTAGGCCCCTGAGAAACAGTTTCTGGGTCCGCCCTAGGACTCAAACAAATACTTATGAGCTTCGGGCACCCTATAATACCTATCAGGTTTAACAGGAGCAGGAGGCAAAGAGTCAGGGTTCAGGGAAGCCTCTGCAAAAACATCTTCCACCACATTCAATACAGGAGGAATAGCTAAGGGCCTATGCTGGGGTAAAAACAAGAATTCCCTAAGCCTTTTCCTGGAATCAGAGTAATCCTGGCCTTCCCATTGAAAGTGCTCCCTCATGGAATGCAGAGTCTCTGAAAATGAGAAATCCTCAGGAGGAGAAGCTGTAGGAGTGGAATCATCCACATCAGAATCAGAATAAGTAGGATACTCCTGCAAGTCTTCCGCAGAAGACTCTGAAGCCTCTGAACACTGTTCAAAATTATCAAACTCCTGTTCCACCCTAGGCCTCTTATCAGGAGGGGGCATAGAACCTCTAATCATAGTAATCAAATCTTCTGCCATTTTAAGCATATGTTTCTTAGGTACAGAACCCGAAATGCTAGGAGAAGCCCCACTGAAGCTGAACTTGGCCTACCTCTCAAAGAAGTTTTGGCAACAGAAGGAGAGGCTCTAACTACCTTGGGAAGAGAGGGAAGAACAGTTACCTGAGAAGCCCCCTCAGCCTGGCCTACCTCCTGAGAAGGCACATCCTGTAACAGTAAAGTTTCTGCCTGAGACTCCATGGAAACTCCTGGCAAAACCTCAGGCTCCACCGAGCCTTCTAAAGAACCGACGTCCGGGACTGCCGGTTCATCAACCCTAGGCTTCGCTGTTTTATCCTTGCGCTTCTTGGACGAAGCGGGCGTCGGAGCATCCGACGGCATTTTATAATTGCAACGCTTCCCAAACACTAACCTGGCACAGTCTAACCTCCTCTTAATAGTGCGTTTGTTAAACCTAGCACAAGAGCGGCAACCAACAACGCCGTGCTCAGGCCCTAAACAAGGTATACACAAGGTATGGTAATCCCTATGAGGTATCTGTTTCCCACAAGAAATACAGTTATTCACTTTTTCTGACATCCGGTTAAATACTGAGGCAAGAAAAACCAAAATGTTCCCAACGGGTACTTAGCCAACTCTGTTTCGGTCTGAAACTCCGGTTTCGGAAATATTTCAGAACGCCAACCTGCACTCGCAAAACTGCTTCTGCATCGGACCATGCGGCAAAAAAGACTGAGGATATGACGTCGGTCATGCGCATTAGTACCCTGACGTACTGACGTCAGTCTAATGCGCTCTGACCGACGTCAGCCTTATACTCTGGTATTCGGGCCGACTGGACGCGGACTATACCCAATAGTAAGGACTGCAGCAATGGGGAACGAAGAACATCAGAACCCTGATCAGAAGATTCATAATCGAGCTCAGCCCTGGGCCTCTTAGAGGGGTGGTTGACTACACCTGATTAATTAGATCTTCAGCCAATTTTATCATTTTTTTTTTAGGCATAGGGGCCTGAGCATGTGGCCTGGGTGTCTGTTTCAGACATGGATCGAGATTTAGGCCTTGGTAATGAAGGAGGCGTTGATTTAATATCAAAGTCCATAGGCCTGAATACTCCCTCAGAAGCCGGTGCCTGCACAACTGCTCCGGACCCATCCAAGGTAGAGACATCTACGGGTTCCATAGCTGAAGTACCTCTAGCATACCGGACTCAGAATGGGTCTCAATAGAGGCCTGCGAATCAGACGTAGCAGGTATCAGGGGCTGCAAAAATGTCCGAGTACCAGCGGAACTGGTGGCTGGCTTAGAAGCGCCGGCAGTTTTGGACCTCGGTGGCCTGTCTATCTTTTCATTTTTTTGGAATCCCAATAGACAGATGGCTAAGACATTTCTGGATAATTAACTCTCCACGAAAAGTATGCAACAACACAAGAACGAAGCAGTGGAAGAAGTATGTAGCTGCTCGTACGACAGGACACAATTTATATCCAAAAGTAGATTTTATTAGTAGATCAACAAACGGCCATAAAACAAAACTGGTTAAGCGCTTTCGGCTGTACCCCAGCCTTCCTCAGAACAACTGTTGAGGTGTGCAAAAGGTATATATATACATCCAGCTAGTCACAATTAAGTAATTAAGTAATTAATTAATTAATCAAGCCAGCTGAAAGCCCGCCAAAAACAACAAGAAACTGAATAAAAATCTGAATAAAAATACTGAATTACTTTAAAGAATTACTTTAAAGAGATGTCTGCTAAGCAGTAGTGCAATACTGTGTTATTTTAAAAACTTTTAAAAAACTTTTACAATAATGTGTACCATAAATATAGAAGTTCTAAAAGTTCAAAAAGTTCAAAAAGTTAAAAATGTAATCAAACAAGTGTTGAATGTAACATAACTACAATTAAATCTATTACGTTCAGCGGACCAATACACATGTCCTTACAAATATACACAATAATTTATACTTGTATTTATTCTAATGCTAAAAAAGGTTTTAAGCTAATAAAATCATTGAGGCCAGGAGGTCTTGTAGAATCTGTTATGATTTGCCATTTACTTTCACAAAATGATAGTTTCATTTTCCAATCCCCTCCAAAAGGTGTACAATCAATCTGTTCAATAATGGAAAATAAGAAGCAGTGGTCTTCCCCTTTGTCTAGAATGTGTCTGTATAGTGCATTTTTTGTGTCCTGCTTCCCTATTCTGTACACATGTTCATAGATTTGCCTGTTAAATTGCCTCTCTGTTTTTCCGATATAATGTGCATTACATTTTGTACAGATAGCCACATACACAATCTGTTTTGTTTTGCAGTTTCCTCTTCCACATCTAATGGTTGTGTGACAGATGTCTCCAAGAATAATGGTCTTACTTGGATTTATGTATTTGCACTGCTTGCAACTTCCACATTTCACTGTGCCAAGTTTATTATTGATGTTTTGTTTGGAGCAGCTGCCTCTTTCCAACAGCCTTTTCAAATTGGGGGCTGTTTTAAAAACACATCTTGGTGCTGGGTCCAATATGTGGTCCTTATCCATAACCATCAAGGTGTTCCAATGTTTTTCCAAAATTTCTCTGATAATATATGTACTAGGTGTATATGTAAGGACACAGACCCTTTCCAAGGGAGTAGTGGATGTGGACTCCTTGAGGGATGGTAAGTATGAACCTAGTAAAGGTGGATATTTCTTGCCCCATTCCCCTTGTACAAATTTAATAACCTTATTGACCATTTTGTCAGGGTACGCTCTTCTAAGAAACATGTCCTTGATAGTGTTAAGTTCAGATTCTAATATGTGTAGATTGGATGACATCCTTGCCGCACGTATACATTGTCCTTTGAAAACGTTGTGGAATACGTGTGGAGGATGGTTACTACTGTAGTGAACGTAATCATTCGAGAAAGTAGGTTTTCTGTATATTCTCGAAGTGAACCCAAGTTCATTGCTGCTCAATAGTACATCCAGAGAAGAGATCTCCTTATGACTGAATTCATGGGTGAATTGAAGAAACTCCACAGTATTGTTCAAATAAATCATGAATTCCTGTAATCTATCTTCGGATGCCTTCCACAAGATAAAGATGTCATCCAAATATCTGATGTATAAAGCAATGTCCTTGTAGTAGGGGCTTTTGAACACATGTTCTGATTCCCATTCTGCCATGACTAGATTGGCAAAAATCGGGGCGCATGCTGCCCCCATGGCCACTCCTCTAGTCTGCCTAAAAAATTCTCCCTGAAATGAGATGTAGTTGTAGTCCAGTACAAGAGACATCATGTCACAAATGAGGCTGATCTTTTCCCATGAAAAATCGGTGAACTTGGTAAGACTTCTTTCAAAAAATTCCAGTCCCTCTGTCCTGGGTATACTGGAAAAAAGGTCGACCACATCCACTGTTAAGTAAATCAAGTTGGTGTTCCATATATCCTTGGTGATGGCCCCCAAAAACCTCCATGAGTCCTTGATAATATGTTGAATGTTGTCATAGGTCTTCTTGAGCCAACTATCAATCAATCTGCCGATATTGAATGTTTTGGACCTGGAGCCTGATACAATGGGACGAAATGGTGGTTGAGAAACGGATTTGTGTATCTTGGGGATACCCACCATCTTGGCTAAAACTGGATGGTCCACCTTAATGTAGGAATATGTGTCGTTGGAAATCCTATTGTCTATAAGGTATTCCTCTATGATAAGGTCTATACGCTTGTGGCCTATGTTCACCTGATTAAGGGAAATGCTCTCATAATTCCCGGAGTTCTGAAGTATGTTGTATATCTCACAGTTGTAGTTGTCAGTAGAAAAAATCACAGCTCCCCCTCCCTTGTCAGGTTTCATAACCCTGATGTCTTTGTTTAAGGTGAGATCCGATAGACATTTTCTCTCCAACACTGTAAGATTGTCATTCGTGCTGTGTCTCTTGTCTTGCATCCTGGTGTGTGACCAGTAAATGTCATGACATACAAGCTGTTCAAAATTTTGTACATGGGGGTTGGAAGCCGGTATGTATGTGCTTTTCTTGGTTAACTCGGTACCTGCTATGCCCTTGGTCTTGGAATGGGACTCGGCATTGTTGTTGAATTGTAGAGCTAAATTCAATTTTCTACAGTATTTTTTAATCTCCTTGATATTATCGAATATATTCCATCCTCTCATAGGTATGAATTTCATACCTTTGCTTAGCAATTCTGCACATGCATCAGTGACCTCCATGGTAGAATAGTTGAAAACCTTGAATCCATCATGAGTGATGATAGTGGGATGTGTGTCAGGGTGCGGGGGTGTTGTGTGATTTTCAATAGGAATGGTCATACTACTAATATCTTCTATACCCACATTGTCCGTTAAAACATGTGTGTTGGACTTAATCAAGTCCTGTACCATTGTTTTGTTCCCCTCCAAGCTGGATAGTATCTTCCCCCCTGAAAATTTTCTTCCTGATGTGGTTTTTTAGATGTTACATTTCTCCTTCTACTGTGTATGTTGCTGTCCTGTTCCTTATTTCTGGGCCAAACATACACTCTATCCTTCTTGTAAGCTTCCATATCCCGATGCATTTTCTTATCTTTCCTATCTACTGTATTCTGTATGTTGTTTTCAGCAAACAAATATTGCTTGTTGTACAAGTCTTTGAAACTTTCAAAATCTGAATGTTCTATAATGAAAGTGTTAGTATGTTCTAACAAGGCGGCTAAAGAACTTATTTTAAGGTCCAAGTGCTTAATTAATAATGTCATGAAATCATAACCAAACCCATCGAATAACTTATTAAAATCATTTTCCACTACCTGGGTGTATGAAATACCCAGCGGTAATTTAAAGAATCTAATACCTTTGGGTACAATTTTAAATTCAATACATTTCCTTAGATAACTACAATCAATCTTTGCATTCTTATATGCTGTAAGTTTCTTACCAAATTCTAGTATACACTCTTTTAAACTAATACTATTGTTATCTATATGGTTGTAATGTTCATGCGAACCTTTCATACCATTGTCAAAAAAATCATAGTCATCTCTTAAAAATTGTTCAAACAACTCTCCTCCTTTAGCTACATTACTTTTAGTAAACTTATAGCCATTATTATGTACAATGTCCGCTTTTTCTTTAAAAAGAAATCCATTAGAAGTGTTGGAATCATGTCCCAACTTAATGGGAACAGTACCTGTAATGTCCTGAACGGTCCCTTGCCGACCGTTAAAGTGCTTGTTGCATTTCGGACGTGCTCCCCCATAATGGTTGTCCGATCGCTTTTTGTAAACACTAAAATCAAAAGTGCAGTCTTGTTCCACGAAATCGTGGCGTTCACTTAGTAAATAGTCCTCCTCGGTATGTGCTAAGTCCAATACTCGAGAGTTCTCCATCCTCTTCTCTAATTCGGTTTCCCGAACATGGTGTGTAGTCGGCAGATTTTCAAGGACACAATCAGTGTCTAGTAGGGCTTTAGGAAAGCCACAGTCCGGTGTGCTCACCTCGCCATCTGCTAACAATCTTTGCCCCTTCATTCTCATTTGCGTAGTGTGTGCATTACCGGAAATGGTGACTTCCGATTCGTCCTCGGAAGTTGCGTGCACCAAATGTGCTCGGACCAACTCGGTGGATTCTCCAGAGTTCCTTCCTTCAAATGGTTTCTCGTTCTTCTGTGAAGCCAATGCAGTAAATAAGCTGACAAGTTTACGCACCTCATCCTGAAGTGCTGTTACATCGGCCCTAATCCGTTTCTCAACCACCATTTCGTCCCATTGTATCAGGCTCCAGGTCCAAAACATTCAATATCGGCAGATTGATTGATAGTTGGCTCAAGAAGACCTATGACAACATTCAACATATTATCAAGGACTCATGGAGGTTTTTGGGGGCCATCACCAAGGATATATGGAACACCAACTTGATTTACTTAACAGTGGATGTGGTCGACCTTTTTTCCAGTATACCCAGGACAGAGGGACTGGAATTTTTTGAAAGAAGTCTTACCAAGTTCACCGATTTTTCATGGGAAAAGATCAGCCTCATTTGTGACATGATGTCTCTTGTACTGGACTACAACTACATCTCATTTCAGGGAGAATTTTTAGGCAGACTAGAGGAGTGGCCATGGGGGCAGCATGCGCCCCGATTTTTGCCAATCTAGTCATGGCAGAATGGGAATCAGAACATGTGTTCAAAAGCCCCTACTACAAGGACATTGCTTTATACATCAGATATTTGGATGACATCTTTATCTTGTGGAAGGCATCCGAAGATAGATTACAGGAATTCATGATTTATTTGAACAATACTGTGGAGTTTCTTCAATTCACCCATGAATTCAGTCATAAGGAGATCTCTTATCTGGATGTACTATTGAGCAGCAATGAACTTGGGTTCACTTCGAGAATATACAGAAAACCTACTTTCTCGAATGATTACGTTCACTACAGTAGTAACCATCCTCCACACGTATTCCACAACGTTTTCAAAGGACAATGTATACGTGCGGCAAGGATGTCATCCAATCTACACATATTAGAATCTGAACTTAACACTATCAAGGACATGTTTCTTAGAAGAGCGTACCCTGACAAAATGGTCAATAAGGTTATTAAATTTGTACAAGGGGAATGGGGCAAGAAATATCCACCTTTACTAGGTTCATACTTACCATCCCTCAAGGAGTCCACATCCACTACTCCCTTGGAAAGGGTCTGTGTCCTTACATATACACCTAGTACATATATTATCAGAGAAATTTTGGAAAAACATTGGAACACCTTGATGGTTATGGATAAGGACCACATATTGGACCCAGCACCAAGATGTGTTTTTAAAACAGCCCCCAATTTGAAAAGGCTGTTGGAAAGAGGCAGCTGCTCCAAACAAAACATCAATAATAAACTTGGCACAGTGAAATGTGGAAGTTGCAAGCAGTGCAAATACATAAATCCAAGTAAGACCATTATTCTTGGAGACATCTGTCACACAACCATTAGATGTGGAAGAGGAAACTGCAAAACAAAACAGATTGTGTATGTGGCTATCTGTACAAAATGTAATGCACATTATATCGGAAAAACAGAGAGGCAATTTAACAGGCGAATCTATGAACATGTGTACAGAATAGGGAAGCAGGACACAAAATGCACTATACAGACACATTCTAGACAAAGGGGAAGACCACTGCTTCTTATTTTCCATTATTGAACAGATTGATTGTACACCTTTTGGAGGGGATTGGAAAATGAAACTATCATTTTGTGAAAGTAAATGGCAAATCATAACAGATTCTACAAGACCTCCTGGCCTCAATGATTTTATTAGCTTAAAACCTTTTTTAGCATTAGAATAAATACAAGTATAAATTATTGTGTATATTTCTAAGGACATGTGTATTGGTCCGCTGAACGTAATAGATTTAATTGTAGTTATGTTACATTCAACACTTGTTTGATTACATTTTTAACTTTTTGAACTTTTTGAACTTTTAGAACTTCTATATTTATGGTACACATTATTGTAAAAGTTTTTTAAAAGTTTTTAAAATAACACAGTATTGCACTACTGCTTAGCAGACATCTCTTTAAAATAATTCTTTAAAGTAATTCAGTATTTTTATTCAGATTTTTATTCAGTTTCTTGTTGTTTTTGGCGGGCTTTCAGCTGGCTTGATTAATTAATTAATTACTTAATTACTTAATTGTGACTAGCTGGATGTATATATATACCTTTTGCACACCTCAACAGTTGTTCTGAGGAAGGCTGGGGTACAGCCGAAAGCGCTTAACCAGTTTTGTTTTATGGCCGTTTGTTGATCTACTAATAAAATCTACTTTTGGATATAAATTGTGTCCTGTCGTACGAGCAGCTACATACTTCCACTATTTCTGGATAATTAAACAGAGAACCAAAATATTTAGAGGCAAAAATATACAGACATAGTGTTCTGATTAAATAAAGCACAAAACCAACAGCAAGGTACGGCGTGGTCAGGGCCTAGTCAAGGAAGAGTATGAATGAAAATCTTCGAGGTATTTGCTTTCCACAAGTAATGCAATTAACTTTTACTGACACAGGTAAGGAGCAAGAAAAAGTTTCCCCAGCGGTGTACTTAGCTTTAAGTTGAAGACTTCGGTTCTGAAACTTGAAAACGAAAATTTACGGAGTCGGCCGACCGGCACTTGCGAACTGCTTCGGGCACGGCAAGAAAAACTGATATAACGGCATCTGCTACATATTTTATACCAGTGACGACCTGACGTCATGGAAGGGACAGCAACAGACGCAGGACCCAAGACTTTGTTAATCAGGCCGACTGAGGGCAACCTGTAAGCAGATTACCCAAATGTAATGACTGCAACAGTGAAACACTAAGAACATATGCTTGAGCAGTGGATGACAGAAGAGGGGTGGTTCTGTGTTGTAATGAGCTGAAATGGCTGAGGCATGAATTTTGGAGGAAAAAGAAAGGCCCTTGTGAAGCATCTCAGTTAAGTATTGAAGAATCTGAGGTAAATTGGGTGCTGGTTTGCCCATCCCTTGAGTTTGGTTGCAGGAAAAAATTTCCATTTTTCAGCATACGATTTTCTAGTACTAGGCCTCCTTGCCTCCAAAAATGACATCCAACACTTGTTTACGGAGGGATGGTAATGGAGAGATCAAGCAATTAGTCAGGCTGCCAAGTTCAGGATTTGAAGCAGAGGATGCAAAATCTGGCCCTCCTGCTGGGACAACAGGGTAGGGGGTCAGAGGCAGGTGCTATGGTGCCAGCAGTGGACACTGCACAAGAGGGGGTACACCAGTGGTGGCGCGGCCAGTCTGGTGCAATCAGTATCGTCCTTGGCTTGCCCTGTTTGATCTTTAGTAGTACTTTGGAGAGGAGAGGCAGAGGAGGAAAGGCATAAACTGATTTTTACAGCTGAATGACAGGGCATCCACTTCCAGAGCTTTTTTGTGGGGAATCCTTGTGCAGAATATGTCCAACTGGTAGTTCTGGGGGGAGGCAAACGGGTATACATCTGGGATCCCCCATTTATCAATTTGTTGAAAGTCTTTGGTTCCAGTTTCCACTTGTGTGGGCCCATGAGATTTCTGCTTAGTTCATCTGCCAGTGTATTTAGCTTTCCTGGCAGGAATTGAGTCTGTAGATGCACTTGGTAGCTCAAGGCCGTGTTCCACAGAGCCATGGCTAGTCTGCAGAGGGGGGTATGATTGGGAACCCCACTCGTTTATGTACGGCATAACAGTGGTGTTGTCAGTCCTTACCAAGGCTGACAGACCATTCTGTACAGGTAACATTTCTTTTTGACTGATATGCAGGTGCATTTGACTTGGGTTCCATTTGCCTGAATGCACTTCGCTGCCAGGTGAGCCTCCCATGCATAGTCTGAGTGTCAGGGTTTGGGTGGCAGGGGGTAGAGTGAATGGTAGTCCCTTGCTTTGGTGGCAGGCCTCTGCCCACCAAAGGAATTCTAACTGTAGGCAAGGTATGATGGGAATCACTGCTTCTAGATCCTGACAATGTTGACACCATAGACTTTTTAGATACCACTGTAGACACCATAGGCTTTTTAGATACCATTGTAGTTCCCTCATAAAAAGTCTTGCATATGGAATTAGGAGAATGTAGGAGGCCATGAACCCCATTGGCTTGCAGTATTTGCCTTGCAGATAAGCAGGGTTTTTGTGGCCATTAGTTTGAAGTACGCTTTCAAATTAGTTTCTCTGGCGTGAGGAAAGCCATCTGGGAAGTTGTGTTAAAGCTTGCTCCCAGGAATATAATTTGTTAACAGGGTAAAAGATGCAATTTATTTTCATTTATGGTGTACCCCAGACAACTTAGCACCTTTTGTACCAACGCCAGATTCAAAAGTATGTCCTGGCTTTCTGCCTGAATTAGACAATCTAGGTATGGGTATATTTGAATATTTCTTTACCTGCAAAATGCAATGACTGGAGCTAGTCACTTTGTGAATACCCTGGGCGTAGTAGATAAGCCAAAGGGCAGTGCAGAGAACTGATAGTGCATGTAGCCTGCTTTGAAGCATAGGTATCTTATACAAGACTCCCTGATTGGGAAGTGCAGGTAGGCTTCCTTTAAATCCAGTGCTGCCAACCAGGCATCCTTGCCTAGCATAGGAAGTAACTGGTGAAGAGTTAGCATCTTAAATTTTGGTATAATCAAAAAGGTGTTTAGTATAGAAAGATCCAGGATAGGACGCCACGAGTTGTCTTTTCTGGGTACCAGGAAAAGTCTTGAGTAGAAACTTTGTCCCTTTCCCTCTTCTGGTACAGTCTGAATAGCCTTTATGCTTAAGAGAGAGAGAACTTGCTTTTGAGCCTCTGCCCACTGATTTGGGGGTAGATCTGGCCAACCGTTTGGGGTTGGTAACGTGTGGAAACGAAACCTGTATCCTTGGAAAACTTTAAAACCCATTTGTCCTGGGTAATTAGTTCCCAGCTTTTTGTCTGCAGAGCAATAGATCTGGCCAACCGTTTGGGGTTGGTAACGTGTGGAAGCGAAATCTGTATCCTTGGAAAACTATTTAAAAACCCATTTGTCCTGAGTAATTAGTTCCCAGTTTTTTGTCTGCAGAGCAATCCTTCCCCCTAAAGGAGCAGTCAGTCGAGAAAGGCTTGGAAGTTTTTAAAGTTAAGTCATTGACAGTTTACCATGGGGGGGTCTTACTACTCCCTGATTTGTAAGAGGGAGGCCCCCCCCCACTACTTAGTCCTGTGCATACCTTGGGACTGAAGCCTGGGTGTTCTGCTGGTTCTGGGTTTGGACTGAAGGCCTGGAAGAGGCAGGAAAGGACCAATTCTTAGAGGGCCAATGCCAACTAAATCTTGGAGGCTGTACCTGTAGGAAATCTTAAAACAGTTTGCATAGATTTAGCTTTTTCCTCCATCTTTTTAAGTACTACTTATGCTTTGTTGCCAAACAAGTGGTCCTGATTTAAGGGAGCATCCAGCAAATTGAACTTTAACATGATCTGGCAAAGATTGCTCCTTAAGCCAAGCATGCCTTCTAAGTACAGACCCAGTGACAGCAGCCCTGCAAGATGCCTCTAGTGAATCAAAACCACATAGCAAAGTATGTTTTCCAACTTGTTCAGCAGAATGCATTAAATCCTGTAAATCCTTATTTTCAGCACAGTCAGGAATAATCATTCTGCAATCCAATAATATGCGGCTGATACTTTAACATATGAAACTGGCAGTTTAAGGCCCTAATGGCCAAAGTTGCAGAAGTGTAAACCTTCTTACCCCATCTATCCAGCACCCTGGAATCTCTATCAGAGAGGGTAGGATTTTTGGCAGTAGTAGCCTTAATGCCATTGGATCCTTGTGAAATAGTCTCAGGATCCACAGTAGGATTTTTTAAAAAGGAACTTGAGAGAGTCAGGGACCCTGTAATATCTATCACGTTTTCTGGGAGCAGGAGGTAGAGAGTCAGGGGCCAGGCTAGAGTCCGAAAAGGCATCAACAATGTCTATTACAGGGGGGGATAGCTAAAGGCCTGTGTTGGGGCAGGCAAGAAATCCCCAAACCTCTTTTTAGAATCAGAGTAATCCTGGCTTTCCCAGGGAAAATGCTCCCCAAGAGTATGCAAGGTTTCACCAAGATAAATTCTCTGGAGGGGGAGCAGAGGGAACAGAGTCTTCCGAATCAGAATCCTCATAGGGAAGATGAAAGGGTAAATCCTAGTCAGAGGAAACAAAAATTTCAGAATCCTGATCAGAAGTATCATAAGCAAATTCAGTCCTAGGTCTCAGAGGGGGAAGGTTGCCTTCCCCTGATTAAAGTAATAAGGTCTTCAGCCATTATTTTTTTTTTAGGCATAGAGGCCTGACCATGAGGTCTGGGCGTCTGTTTTCTAGGCATGGTTCGAGTTTTAGGCCTTGAAGAAGATTGCGTCTTTAATATGCAAGTCAGTAGGCCTGAATACACCCTCAGAAGCCGGTGCCTGCACAGCAGCTCCGGACCAATCCAAGGTAGAGACATCTGCAGATTCCACAGTTGAAGCATCTCGTGGCATACCGTACTCCGAATGGGTCTCGAATCTGAAGTAGCTGGTATCAGGGGCTGTGAAAGCACCTCACTGAATACCGGCGAACTGGCGACTAGCTTAGCAGAAGTGTAGTCGGCAGCTTTGAACCTAGGTAGCCTGTCTTTATCTGTGTTTTTTCACAATGTCGGTAGTCAGGTGGCTTACCGAAGGCATATCTGGATAATGGAACAGAGTACCAAAATATTTAGAAGCGTAAATATACAGACGATGAATAGTTCATTGTTTAAATAAGGCACAAAACCGACAGCAAGGTACGTCGTGGTTAGGGCCTAGGCAAGGAATACAGTACGAATGAAAATCTTTGAGGTATTTGCTTTCCACAAGAAATACAATTATTGACTTTTACTGACATCGGTTTGGAGCAAGAAAAAGTTTCCCCAATGGGGTACTTAGCTTTAGTTGAAGACTCTAGCGTTTCTGAAACTCGAAAATTAAAATTTCTGGAGTCGGCCGAATGGCACTTGCGAACTGATTCTGCTTCGGGCACCGCACGGCAAGAAAGACTGATGTAATGGCGTCGGCTGCATGCTTTATACCCCCCCGACTACCTTGCGTCATGGAAGATGAGACCGCAACCGACGCAGGACCCAAGAGATTGATAATCAGGACGACTGAGGGCTACTGCAAGCAGATAACCCAAATGTGATGACTGCAACAGTGCAACTAACAACATCTTCAGATGCAGAACTGTGAGCTAAGCCACTCGGGATTTCAAAACATTCAAACCCTGGTTCCCCCAAGACATCCAAGATAGACGTCTGCTCAACCTCTAGCAAAGTGCTAGCAGCTGAAGGCAAGACTACCTCAGAAGGCTTTTACCTGCGACTCCAAGCCAGAGATTCCATGTACCTCCAGGTTGACAAGTGCCTCAGGAGGGATGGATGGCAGAGTTGCAGCCGATGGCATAAGGCCTAGGTTTTTTGGGCTTATGCTTCAGAGGCTTAGAATCAGACCCCAGGGCACTCTCCATACGTTTAGCTAAAAAAGTTTTAAACGCTGGTTTTCAAAATACAAACTAGGCAATTAAAGCCTGCTTTTAAGGGTTTTTGGAACAAGCGATAGGTCGTGGTTGGGGTCTAGGTAGAAGAAACAGGGTATGGCTGTCTCTGCAGAATTAGTCTTCCTCACTGAACGAAGAAAATTCCCCAAACAGGGAATTTTGGGTGGGAGGACAACACCCTGGGCTTCTGACATGATGAAGTGGGCCAAGCATTTTAAGTGCTGGGTCTCGAGGAAAGTATTAAGTGTGGATAGCCTACACCAGAGGATTTTAGGATCAACTAACAGAAGAATGTGGTTTACAGTAGTGGTCAGGTCCTAGGCAAAACAGGCACTTAGTGTGCAAGTTTTTGTATGGAATTTGGTTTCCACACTCATACTTCCTAGTTCACTAACAGTTAACAAAAGTCAAAGGTTTAGAAAGGAAGGATCCCCAATGGGGAACGTATTTAACTAAGCTATACAGTGCCAAGCAACCAATCACAATCCATTGGGTGCAACAACCTGCATTTGGGCTGGCAGAGAGTCTAGAAATCTCACATATACATCCGATTTTATACCTCTATGTCAACAAGCTGAAGTCATCATGCACCCTCTAAAGGTAAAGATTTGGTACCCCAGCCAGATATCAGCAAGCTACAACCATCTCTTATGAATACTGCCAACAGTGACTCATGACATCTGCAGGCAGTAACATCCTCAAAGGCTGAAAGTGGAATAGGTAAGGGTCCTGGAAATTCCTTCTGCAACACACTAGTATTTTCTGAGGGACTAAGAAACCTCAGTGTCAGTGAAAACACTGGCACATTCCAGAAAATCTCAGAGAAAAAACCCACCCCGTGATTCAGAAACTGAACTCTTCACTCTGAATCATTAATCTGTGGAGAAAACCTTGTACCTGCCCCTTCATCTTCCTGACTAGACTATCTTCAATCTCTTCAGAATGGAGGTATCCCTCTTCTACCCAAAGCTCTTTACAGGGATCAATAGCCTGAATTAAGCCTTGAGCCAGACCCAGTAAACTACTAGTGATTTAAGGGAATTTGAGTAGATACACATTTAGTATTTTTTTTTTAAATGGGGCCAACAGTGTTAATGTCTGCAGCAGCTTTCCTAAGGTTGGGAACATCCTGACAGAAGGAACAGGGAAGGCTTCCATGTTCTACCAGGACCAACAAGAATAACTCTCCCTTGCCCACCGAAGAGAACCCAACACGATTGGTCTGAGGTACAACTAATGGCCACAGCAGATTCACCTACCCGAGGCAGACAAAATGCTAGTCTGCTGTTGAGGCAAAGGATGCTTGCTTAATTATATATTTTTTTTGTGTGTGGCTGGAAGGACAGACTGTCTCATGGTGAAGCCGAAAATGGTATCGCTTTCCTAGGGGAAACAAGTAGCGAAAGCTGGTAAAACATAAGGAGCCTCTAAGTTGAAGAGCTCATAAGTAGCGAAAGCTGGTAAAACATAGGAGCCTCAAAGCTGAAGAGCTCATCTTATGGAGTGCCTCCCCAAAGGCAAAATCCTCAGACACTGAGGCACAGAAGATTTTCATTGGATTCTGAAGCAGTATATGAATCAGAAATTTGGTCTACATATGCCAACTTGTACTACAGTCATATCAATGGATTCCTGCTGGGAAAGTCTCCCTTTCTTATCCCACAAGGAGATTTTGTAGCAATGGTCTTTTTCTTGCCAAGCCGTTTGGGTCTCATAACCATTAGATCCCAAGTCTGACAGTCCTGCAGGTAGCAGGATACAGCCTTTTTGGCCTTGGGAGAGGTGCCAAATGTTCTTGGCTCAGGTCATGGGAAGGTGGCCAAAGCCCGCAGCCAGACAGCTGAAGCTTCCTCTTGTCCAATGAGGAACTGCACCCTCCCCCTTCAGTAGTCTTGGAACTGACAATGGAAGCCAGGACTTGCACAGTGAAGCCACACCCAACCTACAATCTCCTTATCAGATTTCAAACTCTGGCTTCATACTGATTAACAGATCTACCTCTCAACCTCTTGGCACAAGAAATCCAAACAAAGCAATGATTAGGGGGCAAATGCCTAAACATAGGGACAAATTTTAAACATTGCTCAAACTCAGATTGGTAGAATATTTGCTAGAATAAAAAGGCATTAGTTAACACTACATTTTCCAAAAGATGAGGTCTAAAATTCAAATGTCTCATTTAGTGACTCCAGTAATCAATGATTTGCCAGGAAACCACACATTATGGGGAGCAAATTAAAAGTTACCTTAACTAGGTATCTGTGTTGTCCATTCATTCTTCCTCAACATATGGGTTCAGATGCAATCTTTGGATCAGACTACACCCTTACTTCAGACTTGGGTGCACCCATAATGCTCTGCTGAATTACCAAAGCTCCACATCAAGTTTGCTGCCCAGTTCTCTTGTTTCAACAGAGACTGGAATTGAAGACAGGGCTCAAACCTGTAGGTTCCAATCCAGTCCAACAGATACACCTAGTTATGGTAAGAACATGACTTCGAAAAGGCAGATTTCTTCCTCAATGTATAGACTATGCACAGCTATATGTTGCTCTTGGATGACCCTCGTGGAAGGGCACTCTGGAGCACCGCTGAACCAAAGGAGGCTCTATTTCTTCAGATATCAAATTTGTAACGAGAAACAAAAGTATGAGCACTGGACCAGGCAGCTGCAGTACAAATGTAGTAAATAGATGTTCTGGACCAAAAAAGAAGTAGCCATGGATCTGGTTGAGCGCACCTTGGGAGGCTTGGGTAATGTCATACCTGTTATTCACAAAAAAATCTGTTCTCCATTTAGCTTGAGTGACTTTGGACACTGGATAACCCAGTCCTTTACAGGAAGAAACCGCTGATCTGATTTTTCAGAATTTTGTTCTACGAAGATAAAAACATTATCTGTGCACATCCAGGTGGTGTAACATGTAATCTGATAGTTAAATCCTCATTCATTCCTTACGTATGGGTATCTGTTCTGACCTCAGAACAGAGCCGGCCATTTTCCAAGCTCATGTCAGCTACAAACTCTCGAGCTAAAACTCCTACTCAGAATTCCCCTCTCCCAGTTACCTCAGATTTCGTTTGCCGCATCGCCATTCGGTCGTGTCAAGCTACTTCTCTTGAGCTACGTACAATATTTGTCATTCTAGTCTAAAATAACTTTCTCAGAAAAGATTTTAAATTGTTTGCTCTTACCTTATCGCATTTAGTGACCATCTCTTAATTTTTTTCAATCTTTTTACCGCGAGTTATTTTCTTCTATACCATCGTTGATAGACCCCTTTTTTCTTAATTACCTTCGGGTATTTCTTGTACCATTGCTGGTATTCTGTTTTCATTCTTTCTATCTTGGATAAAAAAGGTAGTCCAGGATTTAAGAGATGTTCAGATTGTGGACATAAATTACCTACTTCAGATGCACATTCCCCCTGTCTCTCTATTGTTTGGGTGTGCCTCATTTATCAGTTGATCCGCCCTATGGAATTAGTAAGAACTTCTCTAACAGGATGTTGATTGAGAGGAAAAATAAATGGTTACTGAAGGGACTACTCAAATCTTTTTCAGAGGCTATTTCTGGGTCGGAGGCTTCAAACCCTCCTAGATCCCATAAGAAAAAAAACTGATCTTTCAAAGGCCAAATCCCTTCCTTCGTCCCCGGCTGGGGACTCCCATCAACAGAGACCCAAGAAGGCTAAGCTTTCTACTTCGGATCTGACTCTTTCGGCTCTAGCGCTTTTGGTGCCTAGGCCCTCGGCGCCATCTGTGACTTCAGCACAGACTAGCATGCCCTTTACCATATCTGTACCAAGGGGCTCCTTGGTTCAGACCTCTCTACCAGCCCAGACTATCCTGTCGGCGCAGACTGTAACCACATCGGCTCCGATACCTTAACCGGAACAGACAACTTAGTTACTGACACCAATTTTTTCAGTCCCAGCCTCTGCTCCGACCTTACTGTCGGTGCAGACCATAACTTCGGCACCGATGATTTCCTCGGTGAACACACCTGTAGTACAGTCTTACGGCACCATTTTCAGTGCAGACTGCTGATTTAGGCACAGAGCTTGTCCCATCTGTGGATAGACCTGACCCCCCAACAGTGTCCGTGAAATCCACTAGAAGCCTCTCTGAACACGACATGCTGCATCTCGTGGATCAATTGCTTTTGGCCGGAGGTATCCTGCCCCCCAGGACCTATCCTTCCTTGGGAGGTGATCACCCTTAGCCAAAGACCCCTACTTATTCTCCTCCTTCACTGCCTTTGAAGCGCCTTGATATAGCACAGTCTTCCCCCTCTACAGTTCCCTTTATGGACCTCACTAAGGAACCACAGTTACCTTTGTGGCAGGAGAGTTTTGTTACGACCCAGGATGTCAGCTGTGGCATATGCAATTTGGTGTTGCACAGCCATCCAGGAGCTCAGAGTCAGCAGGCTGAGCCACTTAGGGGAGGGGTGACCCCTGTCCAGGGCACTCACCCCTCTTCAAGTGGACCAGCCTTCCAACTAATGGAGAAGGCTTTGGTGTCTGCTGGTGATACTGTGCTGTCAATACCCCTGCCCTCCTCTGGACCGCTATGTACACAAGTCGCTCCTAGCGGACACCGGGCATAAGAGCCTCAGGATGTACTCCCACAGGAAACCCCTTTTGCATAGCCTTCCACAGCTTCTCCCTCTGAGGAGGATTATCGCAAAAACTTGTGCAAGAGGAAGCACATGACTCCACAGAGGAGTCCCCTACTGAAGGCACAGACTTTGATGATGGGGAAGGTTCCCCTCGCTCACCCTCTGAGGTATCCTTTGGTGATACCCTCAAAATCCTTAAACAGAGGTGACTGGCAGCCCTCTAACCCGACCTCTGAAGTCTGTGTTCCTGCAGGCCTTGTGTGCCCAGCCCCCTACCTCCTGGGTTACTCCACCTGCCGAACTGGTCCAGCTCATCATGCAGCATGTGGAAGGCTCCAGACACCATTTAGGCCATTCCCTGGAGGCCAGATAAAATTTTGTCCCCTCCTGCTACTGACCCCATTGGTCCAAAGATCTTGTAGATGCTCTAGTGGTGGCGGCCGCAACCAAGAAGGACCTGGCAGAAGAAAGCCAGACTGTCCATCCACCCAACAGAGAGTCACGGGCTCTGGACAAAATAGGGAAGCCTACTTTTGCATCAGCGACCTTTGCAATCAGATCCCTGAATTATATGGCACACTTCACCAGGCTTCAAAGGGACCTAGTATTTGAGCTCTCAAACTTTGGCTAGTGCAGTGTTCCCCTTAGGGTCCGTGACAAAGTGACCTCTCAGCTGGCTATCACTGAATCAATATCAAACTCTTCCATGTGCCAGATACCTCACGTATCAGAAGCAGCTAGAGCGGCAAGTTCAGGCGTTTTGAGACAGCACGCCTGGATACACTTCTGTAATTTCGCGGAACCCTTCAAGTCTTCCATTCTCAATGCTCCCATCGAAGCCTCTTCATTGTTTGGACGGACCCAAAGTTAAAAGCACACTGGCCAGATGTGAACAGGACGATAAGACCCTTTTTCTGCCATAGGTGTCAGTTATTCTTCCCCTCAACATGCTTTCTCCAGAAACCAGAAGAGTGGGAAGATATGGTACAAAAAGTCTCAGGGTCCTTTCCGTGACAAACGGGCAGAGTTCTCCCCTAGAGTCAGAGGGGGAACTCACAACAGGGAAGACTCCCTTTTCGGGGCAGAGGTGGTCCGCATAAATAGAAGTTATGTTCTTACCATAACGTTCCATGTTAGTTTCCTTCTCGCCTTCTTCTTGCTGGATGGGTTCGGAGCCGACCTCGGCTCCGACTCGGCCACTCTAAAAGCTCGAAAGTTGGTTCCACCGGCTCGAGGCTCCCCTTATATCCCACAATGCTAGGCGCGAGTTACCTCAGATCTCGTTTGTAAGCTAACCCCAGCTTATAATAGTATCAGAATAACTATAAACAAAGTCGACCTCTAAAAACCAGGGAGAAAGAAGGGTGACCTACATCCTGATCCAGGAAATATGCACAACAGCATATGCCTAAGAAAAGAGGTGGTAGAAAGAGAGGTCACAATCACAACTCCTCTAGGTCTGTCCAGGCCAGGGGGAAGGAGGGTGGGGCAAGAAGAAGGCGAGAAGACAACTAACATGGAACGTTATGGTAAGAACATAACTTCTATATGTTAAGTTGTCTATCTCGCCTTCATTCTTGCTGGATGGGACCGCGTCCCTAGCACCTTGTCCCGGTGGCCTAATGGAACAGACTCCTGAGAACAGTGGAACCAAAGTTAGCTCTATGTCTAGAAGCTAAATCCAACTTATAATGAGAAATGAAAGTGTGAGGAGTAGCCCAAGTAGCCGCTGCACAAATGGTGTCAATAGGCAGTCTGTCTTGAAGGCTATAGAAGTAGCTAAAGCTCTGGTGGAATGGGCCTTAGGTTTATTAGGCAGCTTTTGGTGTCTAATTTCATAAACAAGGGAAATCAGAGATGTTAGCCATCTAGATAATGATACCTTTGAAACTGAAAGTCCCTTTCTGCCTTCTGCATAGGAGACAAACAGCTGGTCAGATTTTCTGAATTGTTTTGTTCTATCCAAATAGTACCTTAACTGACGATGAACATCTAGCCAGTGTAATTTTTGTTCAGACCTATTGGAATATTCTGGAAAAAACACAGGGAGGTCAATGCTTTGATTTAGGTTAGACGTCGAGGCTACCTTGGGCAAAAAGGACGGGTTGGTTCGTAAGGATACCCTGTCCTTATGAAACAGATAAGGAGGTCGACAGCTGAGTGCATGAAGTTCTGAAATTCTTCTAGCTGAAGTAATAGCTACCAGAGAGTCTTCCATGATAGCAATTTTAAAGAACAAGAGGCTGCAGGTTCGAAAGGGGAAAGAATCAAAGTAAGAACTAAATTTAGGTCCCAAGGAGGAGGAGGATTTCTTATAGGAGGTCTGAGTAGAAAAACTCCTCTCAAAAAGGCTTTACAAAGCTTGTGGGACATTATGGCAGACTCTGAAATACCCACATGAAAGTTAGAAATAGCTGCCAATTGAACTTTAAGAGTAGAAGGAGATGAACCTGCATGGAAGAGTTCAGCTAGAAAATCAAGGACCATTTGGATGGAAGCAGTGAAAGGATCTATGTCCCTTCCTTGAGCCCAATATGTGAAGCGTTTCCACTTACTCAAATAAATCTTTCGAGTGGAAGATTTATGGGAAGCTATCAAAATATCTCGAACAGAATGAGATAATTGAGGAAGCCTGGCTAAGGTTGGAACTGGAGGAACCAAGCAGTGAGGTTCAGAGAGGGAAGGGAGCGATGAAACTGACCCGACTGATGGATCAAAAGATCTGGAACTAGGTCCAGATGCCAAGGTCGCTCAATAGAAAATGATGTAGAAAGGGGAACCACACCTGTCGAGGCCAGTAAGGAGCAATGAGGATCAACGAGGCCTTCTGAGCGATAGCTTTCTGTATCACTTGAGAGATTAGTGGGAAGGAGGAAATGCATACAGAAGTCCCGGGGCCAAACTTGGACTAGAGCGTCTCTGCTGGGCTGGCCTGGTAAAGGGAATAGTGTGAAATAATCTCTGCACTTGCTGTTTTGGGGAGTAGCAAAAAGGTCGCAGCAAGGCTGACCCCACTTGAGAAAAATTTCTCTCACAACAGAGTCTTTCAGAGACCACTCGTGAGGCATGAGGATAGCTCTGCTCAACTTGTCCGCGATTTGATTGGACTTCCCGGGGATGTGCGCTGCTATCAGAAACCGCTGAGAAGAAATCGCCCATTGCCACAGTCTGAGTGCTTCTCGACACAGGGAGTAGGACCTGGTTCCGCCTTGTTTGTTGATATACCACACTACAGACATGTTGTCTGTCTGGATTGCAATCGTTCCCAAGGGAAGAGAGTCTTGAAGGGCTTGCAACGCTAAAAGCACTGCTCTCATCTCCAGAACATTTATGTGCAAGTGGCATTCGTCTGGTTGCCATGTGCCCTGGACAGTCCTGCCCTGATAATGCCCCCCCCACCCGATCAGGGAGGCGTCCGTTGTCAGAGTAGCAACCGGAGGAAGGAACAAAGGGTCTTCCCAATAAGAGCTGAGGGGAAGACATCCACCACAGAAGATGATTTCTGCATGCCTGCGTAATCATAATGGTGTGGGACATCGGAAGTTGCTGGTATGACCATTGTGCAAAGAGCATCCATTGAAGGATTCTCATGTGGAATCTGGCTAATGGAAGCAGAGGTATGGCAGCCGCCATAATTCCCAACACTTTCAGAACTAACCTGGCTTTGATTCTGTTGTTGCTGAAGAGGAGTGAGACCAGCTTGTGTATGTCTGTTATTCTCTGATCTGTTAGTCTCGCAGACATGTTGACTGTCTAGATTTGCGCCTATAAAGGTAAAAGTACGACAAGGCGACAAAACAGACTTTTCGCAATTTATTGAAATGCCTAACTTTTGACAAATGCGAAAGGTGTAATCCCTGGCCATTAGAATAAGATGCTTGGTGGGAGCTGTGAGGAGCCAGTCGTCCAAATATGGAAACACCTGGAATCCTTGTCGTCTCAGGTGAGAAGCTACCACTGCCATGCATTTGGTAAACACCCGGGGGCAGTGGTGAGACCAAAGGGCAGGGCCCTGAAATGAAAATGACTGGTTCCCAGCCTGAAGCGGAGGAATCTTCTGGAGCGTCTGTTCATTTTTATGTGATAGTACGCATCCTGAAGGTCTATAGAGCACATCCAGTTTCCTTTTCCTAAAAGGGGAAGGATGGACTGCAGCGTGACCATCTGAAATCTTGTTTTCTTGACCGACTTGTTCAAGATACTGAGATCCAAAATTGGTCTCCAGTCCCCTGTTTTCTTTGGAACTAAAAAGAACCTGGAGTAGATTCCGGATCCTTGCTGGTCTGCTGGAACTGGCTGAATTGCTCTTTTTGCAAGCAGCTTTGAAATTTCCAAAGCTGCAAGATCCCTTTGAGTGGGTGGAACATCTGGAAGGGATTTTTTTGAAAGGTTTGGAATGCGAACGAAGGGAATGGAATAGCCTTCGGAAATGATGGACTGTACCCACTTGTCTCGAGTTAGGGATAGCCAGGCTTCTGGGTACAGTGACAATCTTCCCCCGACTGCCTCCGAAGGTGGACAGTCTGGCAACACCTCAGGGATGCTGAAAAGGCTTATCGGAGAAAGTTTCTCGATTGCCCTGGTTCTGCGGACCCCCCCTGCCTCTAGGGCGACGTCTACCATTGTTGTTCCCCCCTCTGCCTCTGGCGGGGAACCAACTCTGTGCGTCAGGCGAAGTCCCTTGAGATTGTTTACGGAACCACATTTTCCCACTTTTCTGGCCTTTGGGGTAAGGCCTAGAAGGAGTAGAAAAACGGACTCCGACGGCAGAAAGTCTTGCCATCAGTCTCGCACCTAGTCAAGGTTTCTTTCACTTGAGGACCAAAGAGAGATGATCCATCGAATGGGGAATTAGTGAAAGACGTTTTAAAGGGGTCCGCAAAATTGCATAGCCGCATCCAGGCATGCCTACGTAAGGCCACACCTGTCCCTGCGGCCCTGCTCGCTCCATCAGCCGCATAAGAAAGGAGGCGCATGGAGGAGTTGGCTATGGAGTTCAGGGTAGCCAGCTGAGAGTTCATCTTATCTTGAAAACCTGCAGCTGTAGGATCCTTCAACATGTCACTCGCTTCTTTGATCAAGTCCCTTTGAAGACGAGTAAAATGGCATAGGTAGTTCAGCGAACGCATTGCAAATGTCGCTGACGAGAACATCCGCTTCCCGTACCTGTCCATGGACCTAGATTCCTTGTTAGGTGGATGGACAGGTACTGAAGGATCAGCTAGTTCCTTCTTAGTGGCAGCAGCAACCACCATAGCATCCACACAAACTCCTTTTGTCAAAAACTGTTTATCTGCTGGTGCCGTTATGAATTTTGAGGGTCTCCTGGGAGTGGGGTCCACCGAATCAGGAGCCGTCCATGCCTTTTTTGCTACCACCTGCATGAGGGGGTCAAAGGGGGGAGACACCCAGGAGGTGGAAGGACGAGAGCCAAACGCCTCAAGGTACACAGATTCATCCTCCGAAGGGTTGAGGGCTGGCCAATTTCCCCTCTGCTTAAGGATTTCCAGAATGTCTGCAAAGGAGACATCTTCAGAAGGGGAACGGGGGGAACCCTCGGAATCCTCTAAATCTGTGTCAGAGGTGACTGACTCAGGTGAGTCTATGTGTTTCCTCTTACACTTTCTCTTCCGAGGGGGCTCTTCTGCCAAAACAGGAGAGGCCTCGGAAAAGGATGAGATCCCCACGGGGGATACCTGAGGAGCTAGCTCTCTGCGGTCCGGGATGAGGGAGTGAGTCGACTTGACCTGAGGCACCGAAGAGGGGGGGCGGACGGAGCCGACTGTGGGGTAGAACCAGGTTCTAACACACTCCGCATGACCTCGAACGCACCCCTGTCAGGCAGAGCCAGAGGTCCCCGCTCCGAAAAGCTAAAAACCTCCCTCGGCACCGACAGTGATGGCTCCGAGGCCGATGTCGGAGCCGAACTTACCAGCGCTGAAGCCCCGAGAGGGAGAGCGGGGTCGGACAAGGGTCCGATGCCACTCACCCCCTCGGAGCCGACGATGGAAGTCAGGTGCCGAGATTCTTCCAAGGAAGAAATCGGAGCCGACGATGGAGCCGAAGACAATTGTGTTGGCTCCGACGCTACCACAGTCTCGGTTCCGAAACGACCCGGCTCCGAGCTCAACGGAGTCGGAGGAGGAACATATTGATGGACAGGGGCAGGCATCGACTGATGAGTCGGGCTCTGAAGCATTTGGGCCAGTGCCTCGGACTTAAGTCGACTCACTACCCTCTGAAGGTCATGATCCGACAGCCTCGATGACCTAGAGTGAGATTTATGGCTCCGTTCAGACAGCAGAGGAGATGCTGGAGCCGAATGAACGGAGCCAAGGGATGGTGACCTAGATCTCTTCCTAGATGTCGGCTCCGAAGGTCTGGTCGGAGCCGACAAGGGAATTTCTAATACCTCGGCTCCAGCCGGAGCCGAGGGAACCACAGAAACTGTAGACTGAGACTCATCGGCTCCAGCCAGAGCCGATGTAGACGGAGGTTTAGTAGCCTTAGGTCTCGGCTCAGTAGCTGGAGCCGAGGACCTACAAGCCTTGGAGGGCTTCCCAGAGACAGAAAGGGAATCCTCAGGCTTGAGTAAACCTCTTAGGATCAATTTGTTCTTTCTTTCCTGCAGGACCCTGGGACTGAAGCTGTGGCATACAGCACAGGAGTCCTGCAGGTGCAAAGGCCCCAGGCAGTAGACACAAGAAGTGTGACAGTCTGTCAGAGACATTTTCTGACAGCACGCATCACACTTCTTGAAGCCTGAGACCTTTGTGTCTTTAGACATCTTAGAAAAAAAAGTGTAATCACACACACCCAGTCAAACACACTGATGAGAAACAACACACACACACCACTAGGGAATGGAAGAAGGCGGCCTGAAGGCCCGAGGGAAGAACTTATAAGTTCTTGTGGGGAAGAAACGGGATTTTAGAGAAAAAAGGGAGAGAATTCCACTAAACTAAGGGAAACAAGAGTTAAAATTAAAAATAAAGGGGTTTAAGTATACTAACGTTACTGAAAGTTTACTCACCAAGAAGCCGGTAGAAAACCAACACCTCGATCGCTGTAGCGGCAAACGAGATCTGAGGTAACTCACGCCTAGCATTGTGGGATATAAGGGGAGCCTCGAGCCGGTGGAACCAACTCTCGAGCTTTTAGAGTGGCCGAGTCGGAGCCGAGGTCGGCTCCGAACCCATCCAGCAAGAATGAAGGCGAGATAGACAACTTAACATCCAGGGTTCCAGGGACTCTTCCTGGTCAATCCCATCAGCGCTCCTGGAAAGTGGCCCAACTCCTTTCTGCTGGAGGTGGTTGGGGGTAGTTTCTCCTTGTACCCTTCTGCCTGGCTAACCATCACCACAGACTCTTGGGTACAAAGGATAACCAGAGGTTACCATATCCCCTTCGATCTTTGTCCTGCCCTCCCCCAACTAACTTGCCTGACGTTCCACCAAGTCAAAGGGAAGAAGCAGCACTAGAGATAGCAAAGCTGCTAACAAAGTCATCCAAATAGTCCCTCCAGACCAGATAGGATCCGGATTCTACTAGACTATTTTTGGTGCCAAAGAAAACCGGGGACTGGAGATCAATTTTGGATCTCAGTGTATTGAATAAGTTTGTAAGAGCACAAAAATTCTGGGTGGTCACAATACAGTTTATCCTCCCGCTTTTGGAAAAAGACAATTGGATGTGCTAGATAGATCTTCAAGATGCGTACTACCACATAAAAGTGGACAGGCCATCACAAAGTTTTCTGCGCTTCTGTGCGGGAGCCGGTCACTACCAGTTCAGAGTACTGCCCTTCGGACTCTCTACAGACCCCAGAGTGTTCACTAAGTGAATGACAGTAGTCACAGCTCACTTGCGACTACAAGGATTCCAGGTGTTTCCATATCTAGAAGACTGGCTCATCTCCGCCCCCACCAGACATCTATTGGAAGAAGCCCTGGCATACTCACTCCTTGTTTCAAAAAGGCTAGGCATAACCATAAACTGGCAAAAATCCAATCTCACCCCATCTCAGTCCACAGAATTCATAGGGGTCATATTGGATAAAGAATTGCAGAGCATCTATTCCAGAGCACAGAATTCTATGGATAAACAACTGATGACAATCCTTTCAAGGGAGAAATCCACAGCTCACTCTGTCCTTCAGCTGTTTGGTTCCATGGCAGCCTCCATCAGCACTGTCCCCCTGGCCATGTTTCACATGAGGTTTCTACAATGGCTACTGCTCACCCAATGGTATCCTTTTCAGTATCCTCTTTCAGCCAAGATTCGAGTAACACAGGTGCAAACAGGATTTAAAATTGGTGGATGACCCACAACCCGTCACAATAGTCTCGCCCCTTCGCCCCCCAGCAGCCCAAGGCTACAGTGACCATGGACGCCTCCCTGATGGGGTGGGGGGCTATGTCAGGGTCAGACAGTCCAAGGCACTTTATCCGAATTGGAGGCCCAACTGTATAGAAATGTTCTAGAGCTGAGGGCGGTGTTTTTGGCGTTTCAAGCATTCCATCCCCTGCTGCCGTCTGGGACTATTGCAATACAATCAGACGACATGGCGGTGGTCAACAAACAGGGTGGAACCAAATCTTACCCCCTTTGTCGTGAGGCCATGAGGATATGGCAATGGGCGATGGCTACCAGTTTTCTTCTAGCAACGCACATTCCCGGGAGTTCCAACGTGATAGCAGACAGACTCAGCAGGTGCATTCTACAACCTAACTAGTGGTCCCCGAATCCCATGATAGCGGCGGCGATCTTACACTGCTGAGGGCGTACTTGCTGTGACCTCTTTGCATCCCCGACCAACTACAAATTCAGCAACTACTTCGTCCTGATTGCCCCTCCTGTACAGTCACCCAGGGACACTCTAGTCCACGAATGGCCCTCGGGTCTTCTTTATGCTTTTTCACCTCTTTCCCTCATTCCCCAGTTTCTGAAGAAAGCCAGTCGGTTGAAGAGCAAGGTGATCCTCATAGCACCATATTGGCCTTGTCAGATTTGGTTCCCCTTCCTTTAGCCTCACCTGCTAGATCAACCATGGATCCTCCATCCAACCCCGGGGTTGATCTCCCATCCACAGAATCTGATTCATCCCAACTTAGACAGCCTGAAGCTCACAGCATGGCTCCTCCAATTCCCTTGATTGCCAGGCAGAATGATCTTTCTTTACCAGTACGGGACATTCTTATTGCAGCTCAAGTATTCCACTAGAATTACTTATCTAAGCAAGTGGAAAAGATTTACCTGTTGGCTGAAAAAAAAAAGCAAGTAGATCCTTTTTCAGCACCAGTGTCAATAGTACTAGAGTATCTAGCCGATCTATTCCAATCGGGCCCATCGGCCTCGAGTTCATTTGGCTGCAATATCCAATTTCCATGAGGGCGCCCAAGACTCCTCTCAAGTCACACAAATTAGGCAAGACCTTCATAAAAAGTGCGAATTATCTGAAGCACCTTTTTAGAGAACCTATTCAACCATGGGACCTGTCATTAGTTCTACAAGCTCTGACACTGCCACCTTTCGAACCAGCTTCTTCATGCGACCTCAAATATCTGTCATGGAAAATCTTGTTTTTGGTCACCATTACTTCTGCCAGATGCATCTCTGAGCCTCAAGCCTTATGCATCAAGAGTCCATACTTGATTTTTCATAGAGATAGTGTCTGAGAAATAATCCTTCCTTTCTGCCAAAAGTGATCTCCGAAATGTCCATTAATCAAACCACTGAACTGCCAGTTTTTTTCCCCAACCATGAGGAGAGTATTGCCTACATACCCTAGATATTCACAGGCAAATTTGCTTCTACTTGAATACAACTAATGCCTCTCGTAAATCAGACCAGTTATTTTTGGCCTATTCTGGACCTAGATTAGGATGTGCTGTTGCTAAGGTCACATGGCTAGATGGTTGAAAGACATTGCGACCTTCATTTATACACAAAATAATATTCCTTTGCTGACTACCATCAAGGCTCATTCGATAAGGTCGGTGGCAACTTCTGCTGCCTTCCATGCCAGAGCTTCTCTACAATGACATCTGTGCAGCTGCAACTTGGGCTACGCCTCATACCTTCATCAATCATTACAAATTGGATTTGGCCTCCAGGGGAAGAGCATTTTTTGGTTCTATGGTGCTCAGGAATGTCCCTACATGAGAGCCTCCCAGGAATAGAGGAAGCTGGGGACTCTGTCCCATACGTAAGGAATGAACGAGGATTAACAATATCAGATAAAGAAGTTATGTCTTACCATAACATTCCATCGGTATTGCTGATCCTCGTTCAGTCATTACGACCCTCCCTCCTTCCCCCTCCTGTGGCTTCTAGTAGATCTCACCATCCGGTTCCTTTAGGTCATTTGACCAGAGGTAGCCTCTACCTTCTTTTGACTTGCAAACTCAGACGCAACAGGGAGAGGGGAATTCTGGTTAAAAGTTTTAGCTCGAGAGGTTGTAGCTGATGCGAGCTTGGAAGATGGCCGGCTCGGTTCAGAAGTCGGAACAGATACCCATATGTAATGGCTGAACGAGGATCAACAATACAGATGGAATGTTATGGTAAGGTAACTTTTTTTCCTTTACTGCTAAAATTTGGCAAGACTGAAATGAATGGATTGGTTATTGTTATTGTCTGAAACCACTTTAAAGGGTTAGTCCGTAAAGAGACCAAGTCCTTATGAAAAAGTATATATGGAGATTTGGAAGAGAACCTAGAGTTCAGACATTCTTTGCAGAAGTGACAGCTAAAAAGAAAACTGTTTTCCATGACAGAAACTTCGGATCAAATTAAGATGAAGGTTCAAAGAGCTTCTGAGTTGGTCCATGCAGCAAAACTGTTAGGGACCAAGATGGAAAGGGGTCTAACTGGAAGTCTTAACAGAAAAAAATCATTTCATGAAGGCTTTGCATAATTTAGAAATGGTCAGAGAAACAGGTCTGTTGCTGGTATGAAAACTGGACAGAGCTGCTACTTGAAGTTCAATAGTAAAAAAACTAGTTCCTTCCTCAAACAGCATTGTCAAGAATTTTAGAATCACAGCAACTGGGGCAGAAAAGTGGTCAATGTCTTTACTCAAAGCCAAGAGAACATCTTTTCCATTTGCATCTGTAAACCTTTTTGGTGGACTCTGAGAAGCCACAATACTGCATACAGGAGAAAAAAAAAAGCCTGGGCTGTCTATTATTGCAGTGGAGAAACCATGTGGTTAGTCTTAGGGCTCGAATGTTGGATCCCTGATGGGTGTGACAAGAGATCTGGAGTGGACTCCAGAACTCATGGAGAATAACAAAGATGAGACTGCACGAAAGGGAACCATAGTTGCAGAATCCAGAAAGAAGAAATAAGGATCACTGAGCTCTTTAGCCTGCCTGCTTTCTGTAAGAATTTAGGAATTAGGGAAAGGGGGAGTAAGCATAAAGAAAACCTTGGAGCAAAGCATGAATCATAGTATCTCTCAGTGATTCCATGAGAGGGAATCAGAGCGAAGTACTTGCTGCACTTGTTGCTGACGGGAGTGGCAAAGGTCAGCCCCAACGCCAGATTTCTACCACAGAGAGAGACCACTCATGGGGCACTGGAATGGATCTGCTAAGCTTGTCTGCTAACATGATGGGTTTTCAAAGTAATGTGTGCTGCAACTAGACAATGGTCTGAAGAGATGGCCCATTCCCATACTCTCATGGCTCTCTGCAAAGGGGGTAAAGCTCAGGTTCCTCCTCGTTTGTTGAGGTACCAGACTACAGACATGTGAATTGCAATCATTCCGAAGGGAAGAGCATCTCGAAAGGCCTGCAACACTAACAGGACTGCTATCATCCCCAGGACATTGATATTCAACTTGGTCTATTGGGGTGGAGCACGTGCCTTGGACAATTCTTCCAAAGAAATGCCCACCCCAACTGAGAAGCATCCATGGTCACTGTGGCCATAGGGGCTGGGAGGGCAAAGGGTATGCCTAGATGTAGATTGTTGAAGTGCACCCATCTGATGTCTTCTGCAAACTAGGGTGAGCTTGGCTGGATATGACAAGGGTTGGTAGACAATGGACCACTGCGCAGCTACTGCCCATTTCAGAACCTGCATACAAGTGTGCCCAAGTAGTACAATGGTCACTGCCATGGAACCTAGTACTTGCCATATCGACCTTGGAGGAAGTGAATGAGTAAGGAGAAAATGAACCAGAGTCCTTACTGTAAAGATAAGTTGCTTACGTAAGGACACTGTTTCGTAGTGTCTAGATGAGCACTAATGAACTCCAGGCTCTGTATGGAGTTTGACAATGTAGGATTTATAGTCATGTCCAAAGAGTTGCAAATGTAGAGCAAACAGTCCCTGGCATGTAAAAGCAGATGCTTGGAGAGGGCAGCAAGGAGCCAATCACCTCCTTTGAGTCTAGAGAACTGCCATCATTGCCATGCATTTGGTAAATACCCTGGGGGATGTGAAGAGTCCAAAGGGCAGGACTCTGAATTGGTAGTGACTGGTTCTCAGATGAAACAGGTCTTCTGGATTGTCTGTACTTTGATGTGATACTATGCATCCTGAAGATCTATAGAGCAAATCCAATCACCCTTAGGAAGAAAGGGCAGAATGGATTGGATCATGACCATTTGGAACTTTTTCCATACAAACAGATTTAAATTGCTTAGATACGGAAGAGGTCTCTGGTCCCCTGTTTTCTTTAGCACTAAAAAGGAGCATGGGTCTGAATCCTGTCTGGGCTGGAGGGACCTTTTAGATGACTTTTGTCCAGCAGTTTCAAAATCTCTTTTGCTGCTGTTTCAGGGAGGGTTGTGTTTATACCTTCTTCCATTTTTAATTCCTATGCATTCCTCTTTCTTCTTTTTATATTCTCTTAGAATCTATTACTCTGCACCCCTTTCCTCCCACCTGCATTTATGGTGTATTCCATCCATAAAATTCCACACCCAGGTATTTGCTTCCAGAACTTGCTGTGGCTCGTCCTTTACTTTAAATACCATTCATCCATTATTAAGTGTCCTTTGCATTATTCCTTCACCACTCTTTTATGATAGCTTTAATTTTCTTTTATTCTTTCTTTTTTTTTCTTTTTTCCCTTTCTTTCTTTTTGTGTGTCTCCTTCCCCTGTTTGTGCCCTTGTGTTTTGTGTTTCTTTGTCTTTGTCTTCTTGCTTTTCCTCTCCTCTTCTGTCCTCTTGTCTGTCCTTCTTTTTTCTTGTTTTCTTCCTGTTTGCTTGCCTTTTTTCCTTTCTCTGTCTTTGTGTGCTGTTGTGCTTCTGCCTCTGTTTCTGTTAGCTGTTGTTGTTTTTTTTTCTTGCTGGTTCTGCTGTGTGCTTTCCCTTTTGTCCTTTTTTTTTCTTTCTGTCTCTCTGGGGTGCTGTGTGTGGTGTGCACAGTTTTCTTTTGGTTGTGATTACAGGTTTGTGTTGTTTTTGGGGTGTCTGGTTGTTTTTTTTCTTTTTTTTTGTAATCTTGAAGTCAGATGAAAATTTTCTTCTCAGCAGTTTAAGCATTTCTGTCAAGTTTTCATCATAATGTGAAATAATTGAGGCAGAGGTAGAATTTTGGGTCAGAGGAGAGGTGTATAGTGTGTTGTGAGCTTTGGGTTGTTTTATGAATTGATGCATGAGAAGTCATTCTGTGGGTTTTCTTATGGTGTTTTTCTTTTGTTTTAATCTTTTTTTCATTTTGTTTGTGTCAGCATTTTGTGTATAATTTCAAGTTTTTTTTTGTTGTGATTTTTAATATAATCTATGTTTGTCAGTGTGCATGTGATTAAGTTTCACAGGTTTTTTTTTTTTGAATGTGCAGCAGTCTGGTTGGAACAGATTCAGAACCTGATTGGTTTGGTTGGGTATTTTTTGGTCAGTGTGGGTGTGGCATGTGCAAAAATTTAATGTTTCAGTCTTTGTTTTTGTGCATTTTTGGTGTTTTTCACATAAGGGTGTGTCATCTGCATGTGTGTGGTCTTTTGTGAAACATATTGTAATCAGACAGTTTTGGGGCAAAAAGAAGGTTAGCCAGATTTTAAAATAATGTCTAGAATAATAATGACTCATTTTTGTTCTGTTTTCTGCTAGTTAGGCGAATAATGGTTTTGTGTCATAAATATTTTTGTCATTCTTGTGGTGTCCTATACAAGATCTAGAGGGTTTTTCCAGTTTTTTTGTTGTGTGTAAGTTTTGTTCTGCTAGGAATTTGGTTTGTTTGCCATCATTTTCTATCTAAAATTTTACTCTTTTCTAGTTTTATGCTTGGGTTTGTCCATATTTGTCATGGAAGTTGTTTTCACTCATTTTTTTTTCTCAGTGCATTTGTGTGGGTGTTTTTTCTTCCTGCTCAGGGTTTGGGTTCAGTGAGTTTTTGTTTACTCATTTTTTTTTTGTTTCTATTTTTTTTTCTCTTTTTTTTGTTGGCTTCTTTGGTTTTTGTGTCTCTTTGGGTTTTTGGGTGTTGGGTGGGGTAATAACACTTTTTTTCCAAGATATAAAAATTTTCAAAATATATATATATACATATATATATATATATATATATATATATATATATATATACATATATATATATATATATATATATATATATATATATATATATATATATATATATATATAATATATATATACCTATACATATATATATATATATATATATACATATATATATATATATATATACACATATATATATATATATATATATATAATATATATACATATATATATATATATATATATATATATATATATATATATATATATACACATATATATATATATATATATATATACATATATATATATAGCAGCAGTATACATACATATTATATGCCGTCATTATTATTATTATATACACACATATACATATGCCATTACATATATATACACACATACACATACACACATATTACACACACATAATATATACATATTATACACATACATACACATACATTATTATATATATACACACACACATATGGCTATATATATATATATATATATATATATATATATATATATATATATATATATACACACATTGAGATAGATAGAGATAGAGATAGAGATAGAGAACAAACACAAAACATATACCTCCAAACAAAAGCAAATACACCAAAAAGGCTTTTAGGGCTGGAGGGAGGGTAACCAGGAGTGCAACAATGAATACACTCTAACATCGACATTTATGGTAAGTGTACACAACTGTACTATGTTCTTAGTGTTTCACTGTTGCAGTCATTACATTTGGGTAGAACCCCAAAGCTATGGTTGGGAGGATGGATTTATACAGCATTAGGAGCAGCTATACGGCCCTGCAGGACAGCAGAGGCAAAGCCTGCTTTGGATTTAGAGAAGAGGGGTAAATGGTAATGTTTGGTGAACGTATGAACTGAGCTCCAGGTAGCAGCTTCTAGAACGTCTCTGGTAGGAACCCCTCTGAGAAAGGCTGCAGAAGTAGATTCAGCCCTGGTGGAATGAGATCTGATCCCCCTGAGGACAGGTTTACCATGGTGCATATAGCAGAAATATACAATGGCTTATCCATTTGGAAATAGTCTGCTTTGAAATAGCCATCCCCTCTGCCCCTGCAGCAAATGCCACCAGTAATTGTTCAGATTTTCTTAGAGATCTTGTCCTGTTTACGTAGAATCTTAGTTGTCTGTGTACATCCATTGAATGCAGAATCCGCTCACCCTTGTTCTGTGGATTTGGGAAGAACGTTGGCAGATGAATAGTCTGATTAAGGGCCACACTAGATACCACTTTAGGCATAAAGGATGGCTTGGTCCCTGACAGCTACCCTGTCAGGGTAAAAAATGAAAGGCTCCACTGCCATAAGAGCCTATAGCTCTGAAATCCTTCTAGCTGGAGTGACTGCTAAAAGAAAAGCTGTTTTCCAAGAGAGAAATTTTAGGTCCGCAATAGCAGCTGGCTCAAAAGGAGGTAGAATGAATTTCTCCAAAACAAAATTGAGGTCCCATGCAGGAGTTTGTGCTCTCCTGGGAGGTCTTAAATTTTTAGCTCCTCTGAGGTACTGCTTTATCGAGGATGAGAAAAGAGGAGAGGCTCTGTTGTAATGAGCTGAAATGGCAGAGGCATGGATTTTTATGGAAGAAAAAGATAGGCCCCTTGTGAAGCATCTCAGTTAAGTATTGTAGAATATGAGGAATACTGGGCATTGTTGTGCTTATTCCTTGTGCTTGGTTCCAGGCACAGAATCTTCCCATTTGTCAGCATAAGATTTTCTAGTACTAGGCCTTCTAGCCTCCAAAATGACATCCATCGCAGGTTTGCCGAGATGTAACTGGTGAAATTAGTTGATTACTCATGCTGCAAGATTCAAAGTTTGGAGCAGAGTGTGCAGAATTTGATAGTTCTGATGAGACAGTAGGTGAGGTGCCAGAGACAGTTACCACGGAGGAAAGTGTGACATACTGCGCAGAAGCAGGTACCAGTGTTGGCGAGGCCAGTCTGGAGCAATAATTTTTGTTTTTTCCTGTCTGACTTAGTAAGACCTTAGAGAGCAGAGGCAGGAGGAGGAAAGGCAGAGACTGATAGGTTTTTCCAGCTGAAGGATAGAGCATCCACTCTCCAAGCTTTTTTGTGATGAATTCTTATGCAGAATTTGACCAACTGATACTTTTGGGGTGAGGCAAAAAGATCTATGTATGGGCTCCCCCATTTGCGTATCAACATGCTGAAGATTCGTGGATCCAGTTTCCATTCGTATGGGTCCATAAGATTTGTGCTTAGTCTGCCAGAATATTTTGCTTTCCTGGCAGGAACTGAGCTTGTAATGTATCTGAAGTCAAGGCCGTGTTCCACAAAGCCATGGCTAGTCGGCAAAGGGGGTAGGAATATGTACCCCCCTGCTTGATTATGTACCACATGACTGTGGTATCAGTAGTTGTCCTGGATGAAGATAGTCCTTGAAGGCTGTCAGCATTCTGTACAGCTAGCATCCCTTTCCGATTGATATGTAGGTGCATTTGATTTGGGCTCCATTGGCCCTGAATGCATCTCCCTGCCAGATGCGCCCCCCCCAAGCATAGTCTGAAGCGTCTGTAGTCAGGGTTTGGGCGGCAGGGGGTCGAATGAATGACAGTCCCTTGTTTTGGTGGCAGGCCTCTGCCCACCATAGGAACTCTAGTTGCAGGCAAGGAATGATGAGAATAAGAAGTTATGTACCTACCATAACGTTCCATATTAGTTGTCCTCATCTCGCCTTCTTTCTTGCTGTTTGGGATCGGAGCCGATCCTCTGCTTCGACTCTGCCATTTTCAATAGCTCAAGAGCTGTTTACTGGCTCGAGGCTACCCCTTATCCCATGATGCCTAGCAATAACTACCCAGATCTCATTTGAAATACCTAATCCAGACGTAAGAGAGAAACCAGTTATCAAAAAAATGGTTGTTCCATGCATTCTAATATCTAGAATAGGTAGGAAGACCTGGCCTGAATAAAATACTCAGCCAGTGAAAAAAGGGACTCCCCTCAATCCACTAGGATGGGGGACGGAGGGAAGGACGCTAGAAAGAAGGTGAGATTAAGACAACTAACATGGAACGTTATGGTAGGTACATAACTTCTTAATGTTAAGTCGTCTATCTCGCCTTAATTCTTGCTGTTTGGGACAGCGTCCCTAGCAGCTAACACCCTGGGTGGCTCAGTGGAACAACTCTGCTCTGGGAGACCATATCCACCTTGTAATGAGAAATAAAGGTATGCGGGTTTGCCCACGTGGCAGCTGCACAGATGGAATCCATGGGCAACCTAGACTGAAAAGCTACGGAGGTGGCTAACGTCCTAGTAGAATGACCTTTCAGTTTAACTGGTAACTCTTTGTTCCTTAACAGGTAAATAAAAGTGTGACAACCATCTGGATAAGGTCACCTTGGAAACTGGGAGACCTTGTTTAAGGCATAAGAAAGGAATAATTGGTCTAACTTTCTTATTTCTTTAGTTCTGTGTAGGTAAAAACGCAATTGTCTATGAACATCTAATTGAAGTTTGCACTCTGCCTTGTTGCTATGACTTGGGAAGAACACAGGGAGATCTATTAGTTTAAATTATTTTTTGAGCAGACTTTAGGAAGAAACAAAGGATTAGTCCTCAGAGCAACTCTGTCCTTGTGAAACACCAGGTAGGAAGGACTAACAGTGCTTGAAGTTCTGAGACATGCCTAGCTGAAGTGACAGCTACCAGAAAGAGTGTCTTCCAAGATAGAAACTTGATGGAACAGGATGCTGCTGGTTCAAAAGGAGGCAGAATTAAGGAAGCTGGGACTACATTAAGGTCCAAAGGGGGAGGGAGATCTCTCACTGGAGGTCTAACAGATGCTCCTCTCAAAAAAGCTTTACAGAGATGAGACAATGTTAGAATTTGACAAACCAATATGAAAATTAGAAATGGCCGCTAATTGTACCCTAATCGTAGCAGAAGGGGTCCCGGAGTGAAACAGTTGTGCTAGGAATTCCAGAATTTCGTGGACTGGGGCTGAGAAGGGATCCACATTCCTAGACTTTGCCCAACAAGAAAAACGTTTCCATTTGCTAGCATAAGTTTTTCTCGATGTAGACTTATCAGAGGAGACTAACCTCACAGACTGCTGGGGAAAGGGCTGGGAAGCCTGGCTAAGGTTGGAAGTGGAGCAACCAAGCTGTGAGCTGGAGAGTTTATAGGGATTGATGCAACCCGCCTGATTGATTAATCAGGAGATATGGAATTGGGTCCAGACTCCAGGGCTGATCGAGAAAGTAATGGTGCAGGAACGGGAACCATATCTGTCGAGGCCAGTAGGAGGCAATGAGGATCATTTTGAAAACCAACGATTTTGTTTTCTGTACAAGTTTCGGTATCAGGGGAAACTGAGGAAAAGAATAAAGAAGTCCCCGAGGCCAGTCGTGGACTAGAGCATCTCTGGGTATGACCTGGAAGCGGAAGAAGGGAGTAGTAGTTGCTGCATTTGCTGTTGAAGGGGGTGGCAAAAAGATCGCAGCAAGGCTGTCCCCATTTGCAGAAAATAAGATCTGTAACTTCCTGATTTAGAGACCACTCGTGAGGCATGAGGATAGCTCTGCTGAGCCTGTCTGCTAGGACGTTGGACCTCCCAGGGATGTGCGTCGCTATCAGAAAACGTTGGGAGGAAATCGCCCACTGCCAAAGTCTGAGTGCTTCGACACAGGGGGTAGGATCTGGTTCCGCCCTGCTGGTTGATGTACCACACCAATGACATGCCCGTTTGAATTGCAATGGTCCCGGAAGGAAGAGTGTCTTGAGCTTGCAACGCTAGGAGCATGGCTCTCATTTCTAGGACATTTATGTGCAGATGGTACTCGTGAGGTTGCCAAGTGCCTTGGACTGTCCTGCCCAGATAACACCCCCCCCCCCCATCAGGGAGGCATCTGTTGTCAATGTGGCTACCGGAGGGGGTTGTATGAAAGGTCTGCCCTGAGTAACTAGTGGGGAGACCATCCACCAAGAAAGCTGTCTTTTGCATGCCTCCATGATAAGGATCATGCGAGACATGGGTTGCTCTTGGAAAGACCACTGCGTTAAAAGAAGACACTGAAGAATTCTCATGTGGAAGCGCGCTAGGGGAAGTAGAAGAATGGTAGCTGCCATGGAGCCCAGAGTTTGAAGGACATACCCGACTTGGATCCTTTTGCTCTACGTTAGGATTTGCACTTGAGCTGTGGACACTTTCTAGTGACAACCTTGTGAACATATCCTTTTGTGTTCGTCTGCCTCAATGCAAGTGGTAGATTGACAGGGCAACAAGGCAGATTTTTCAAAATTTATTGTAATACCTAGCTGGGTGCAGGATGTGATAGTATAATCCCGCGCTTGTAGGAGTTGATGCCTGGTGGTAGCAGTGAGAAACACCTGGAAACCTTGACGTTTCAGGTGAGCCATGATCACTGCCATACATTTGGTGAACACCCTGGGGGCTGAAGGGCAGAGCTCTGAACTGGTAATGACTGGCCCCCACCCGAAAGCGAAGAAATCTCCTGGAGCGTCTGTCCATCTTGATATGGTCGTACGTGTCCTGAAGATCTATCGAGCACATCCAATTGTCCTGACCCAGGAAGGGTAGAATGGACAGTAGCATGACCATCTGAAACTTTCTTTGTACAGATTTGTTTAGTCTGCTGAGATCCAGAATGTCTCCAGTCACCTGTCTTTTTGGTACCAAAAAGAACCTAGAGTAAGTTCTGGATCTGTGCTGGTCTGCGGGGACTTCCTGGATGGCTCTTTCTATCAGTTTTGAAACTGATATTACTGCTTGCTCCTTCAGATTGGGTGGAACATCTGGAAGGGTCTTTGACTAAGGGGGGTTGATGGAAGGGAATTTTGTAACCTCCGGATATAATGGACCGTACCCATCTGTCTTGTTAAATTTTGCCAGGCTTTTGGGTACAGTGGAAGTCTTCCCCTGACTGCCTCCAGAGGTGAGCAGCCAGGCAACCCATCAGGGATGCTGGAAGGGCTTATCAGAGCAAGATTCTCAGTTGCCCTGGTTCTGCGGACCCCCTCTGCCACGAGGGCAGCGTCTATTATTGTTTCCCCCTCTGGAGGAAAAATCACTACAAGTGTCAGGCAAGGTTCCCTGAGATTTACGGAACCACATCTTCCCACTCTTCTGACCCTTGGGATAAGGTCTAGAGGGAGTGGAACGGACATCCACGGCAGAGAATCTTGCCTTCTTGCTCACACCTAGTCAACATGTCTCACCTGTGGCCCAAAGAGAAAGGAGCCAAAGGGGGGTACTGGTGAAGGACGCTCAAAAAAGTGTTCTGCAAAGTGACAGTGGCATCCATGCATGCCTAAGGGCTACACCTGTGCCCGCGGCTCTATTCGCTCTACTGGCTGCATAGGAAATGAGCCTCATGGAGGAGTTAACTAGAGAATTAAGCATCGCAAGCTGGGAAGCTACTTTGGCTTGTACTCCCTCAGCTGTAGGATCTGGAAGGGCATCTCAAAGCTCTTTAAGGAGATCCCTTTGAAGTAGAGTAAAATGACAGATAGTTCAGTGATCTCATGGAGAAGGTCGCTGAAGCAAACATTCGCTTTCCGTACCTGTCCATCATCCTAGACTCATTGTTAGGGGGATGAACAGATGAAGAGGTCTCCGCTAACTTTTTTGGTGGCTGCTGCTACCACCATGGCAAAGGGCACACCTTTAGAAAGGAATTGCTTATCCTGGGGAGCAGCAATAAATTTACCAGGTCTCCTTGGAGTTGGTTCCACTGTGTCCAGAGCTGACCAAGCCTTTCGAGCCACTACGGACATAAGTGGATTGAAAGGCGGAGAAACCCAGGAGGTGGAAGGTCGGGAACAGAAAGTATACAGGAATACAGACTCATCCTCGGTAGGGGCTTCCATTTCCCCCTCTAAGAATTTCCAGTATGTCCAAGAAGGAAACTTCTTCAGAGTGGGATCTCGAGGACCCTTCAGATTCATAGGTAGGTTCTAGGCTAACTGCCCTGGGGCCTACACAAGCCCAGCCAAAAAGGTACCCTGGCTTTTGCCACCCAAGAAAATTATTTTCCTGTGCCACTGTCGAGCAGAGCCACAGAGGTGATCCCCGGGGTGAATTTCCTATTTCCCATCCAATCAAGATTTTTCTTGGAGTGCTAATGAGGAGCTTTGTTTGATATAGATAGGTAGTTTATTCCAGAGTATGGGAAGTCTCTGGAA
The DNA here is from genome assembly GCF_019279795.1 of Protopterus annectens. Taxonomy (NCBI): domain Eukaryota; kingdom Metazoa; phylum Chordata; order Ceratodontiformes; family Protopteridae; genus Protopterus; species Protopterus annectens. Next base: position 730,926,504 of record NC_056741.1, on the reverse strand, counting down.
CAGGATCTATCCCTCCGGCATGTTCTGTTTATTGTGGAGACAAGGTTTAGGTCCCTGGAGCGTGTGGCTCAGAGGGATTGGGATTTCTTCAAGTGGAGCCTGTCCAACAGCTCTGGGTTTGACATAGCTTTGTATGTTAGGCAGAGATCACCTCTGAGTAGGCAATATGCGACAGAGTAGAGCTGGAGTTTGTTGAGACTGTCTGCACAAGACATCTGTTTGAGGCCGGTAATCCTCTGAGGTATTTCTGCGGCCTTTCCAGTTGTTGTAGAGGTCTTGTGAGGTACATACCAAAAGGGGCATTGTACTCCAATGGGTTTAATGAGTGATGAGTAGAGGGGAACAATTACCTTTTTTGCTGGATGAGAAACCTTTTGTAATGGTGTGCCACGTAGAAGGATTTCCTGACTACTGTGGTGATGTGATTATCAAAGGAGAGACTACTGTCCACCTGTGTCCCAAGGTATCTTAACACACTTTCGTTAAGTATACTACTGCCCATGGTGTAGTTCATGGGTACAGGGTTTTTACCAAAGGGGATGACTATGCACATTTTGGCATTGAGCTTGAGGCCATGGCTTTGACACCAGGCATCTGTCTCAGTGAGGCCCTTTTGTAGGATGTCCACACCAGGCATCTGTCTCAGTGAGGCCCTTTTGTAGGATGTCCACATCATTAGGAGTTTCGATTATGGCTCCTAGTTTGCAATCATCTGCAAACTTCGTTAGCCAGACCTTCTGTGTTAGCCTGTACTTCAGAGAAGTAGACACCAAACAGGAGAGGACCCAGGAATGAACCCTGTGGTACTCCACTTGTCTGAAGTCGGATTTGGAGTTTGCTACTTTCACAGTGTGGGTTCCGTCAGCGAACCAGTTGGCAACCCATCTTGTAACATAGGGATTTATACCTAGTTTAGTGAGTTTATCTATAATTCCAGAGTGGAGGATGGTGTCAAAAGCCTTGGCAAGATCTAGATAGGCTGTGTGAACCACCTTACCCTTGTCTACGGCTTTGGTGACTGCTTCAAAGAAGTCTACCAGGTTTAGGAGACATGATCTGCCTTTTACAAACCCGAACTGGGTGGGATCCAGAGTTTGGATATTACCAACGTCTTTGTTTAGAAGTTCCATGAGGATACGTTCCATGGCCTTGCAGACCAGGCTCTTCAGGCTAATGGGGCGGTAGTTCCCGGGGTCCATGGTGGCTCCCCCCTTGTGGAGTGGGATAGCAGTTTCTGTGCGCCATTCAGCAGGCACAAAGCCAGAGGTGAAGCTATGATTGAACATGGTACTTGGGTGGGGTGCCAGTTTGTTCTGTAGTTCGTGTAGAATGCAGCCTGGGATGTTGTCTGGTCCCATGGATGCTGTGTTCTTGGCTTTGGAGAATGTGGTTTTTACCTGTGCAGCCGTGATTACAGGAACTTTGCATTCTTCTGATATACAGATAGACTCTCTAGGGGGTGAATGGGGGGTAAAGTTAGCACTGGGGGTAAAGTTAGCACTGAACCTATCTGCCAGGATGTTGGCAATATCAGTTGGGTCTGTATATTTAGTGCCATTGTGCTGCAACTCAGAGCAGATCTGAGTGTTGCCATTGAGATTCTTGACATAGCTATAGAATGCTTTGTGGTTGTGTTTAGAATCAGTGGCGATTTTGTTTAGCTTTGGAGGATTTTATCAGGGATCGCAGCTTCTTACTGAGGCTGACCAGGGAGCTCCTCCACTCGTGGGATTTTACTCTTTTGCAAGAGTTTCTTCCATCTGTTGTACAGTTTATGACAGGGGACCACCAGATTGGCTTCCTTTTTTTGGAGGATAGCGTCTTGGTTCTGTTTGGGACAGCACGATCCATGCACTCATAAGTGCTTATAAAGTGCAATTGTGTAGGATTCAGTAGTCGTAACTGTATTGTCCATCTGCATGGGTGTCATGAAGTTCACCACTTCTGTCTTAAGAAGCATGAAGTTGGTTTTGGAGAAATTTTTTACCATGGTTTCCTTAATGGGGGGGGGGGGGGTGGTGGTGGCAGGATGTGGATATCTAGGGTAATTAGCTTATGGTCGGATCGGACCAATGAGGCATTGACTTCAAGTGTGGAACACCAGTCACTCATATTGGTAATGACTAGATCTAGGATATTGTTGCCCCTGGTGGGGGTGTGGATAAGTTGATCCAGGGCATTGGAGTTTATGAATTCTAGAAAGCATTGAGCGAAGGAGTTGGTACATGAGTAGTTTTCCCAGTTAATGGTGGGGTAGTTGAAACTGCCCATTATTAGGGTGTTTGGTTGAACCCTAAAATTTTCCAGTACATCAAGAAAAGAGGAGTGGGAATCCTGGGGCATGGTGGGTGATCTGTAGCAAGCTACAATTTGGATTGCAGTTTTGTCCAGAGTTAGTTGCACTTGGATAACCTCCGCTGCATTGTGCTGAGCAACTAGCCTGAAGGTGTGGATATCCTTAATGAATATGGACACACCTCCACCTTTGGTGTTCCGGTCCAGGTTACATGGCCGAAAAGTGTAGTACGAGTTATAGCCTGGTAGTGCAAGGGTGCTCTCTGGAGCCTTGAACCAGGTCCCAGTCACTGCACAGATATCAATGTTCGCCATTTTAAGGAGTGCCTTGAGTGAGTGCATTTTGAGATTTAGACTTCTAGCATTGAGTAGCATCACCCTCAGTTTTTGCTTGCCTGTTCCTGTTATGGTGGTGAATTTGTCATTTGAACCTTGCCTAAAAAAGGCACTATAGGGGCGGCAAGAACCTTAGCCAGCATCTAAGTCTGTATCAGAAGTGACAGACTCAGGGGAGTCAATGTGCTTCCTCTTGCACTTCTTCCGATGGGGCTCCTCTGATCAGGGGAGGCCTCTGTAGAAGAGGAAACACCCAATGGGGTGTCCTGGAGCATCGGTTCCCTACGCTTGGGGTCTGGAGGAACAGGTTGGCACAGACACTACGGGGGACGGAGCCGGTGGGGCTGGTAGTGGAGCTGACTCAGGGGATAGCAAACTCCGCATGACCTCAAAGGCGTCCCTACCTCGAGGCAGAGAAAGCTCTGGTTCTGAAGAAATAGAAATCTTTCTCCGCGCCGAGGGGGACAGCTCAGAGGCCGATGTTGGAGCAGAGCTCACCTGCGCCGATGCTCTGAGAGAGAGAACTGGGTCGGACAAGGGTCCGATGCCACTCGCCTCCTCGGTGCAGATGAGGGAGCTCCGGCGTACAGATCCCTCGATGGAAGGTACTATCGAGGTAATCTGAGCTGAATCGGAACCAAAGGAGATATGGTTATCTGAGCCGACTGTTCCACTACTCGAACCCCAACGAACTCCAGCTCCGAGCTCAATGGAGTCGGAGGAGGAACAGAAAGGGAGGTGGATGGAGCAGATTCCTGTTGGAGGGCTAGACAACATTTTAGCTAGTGCCTGTGATTTTAGCAACCTACTTACTACTCTCGCCACATCATGATCCGACAGCTTAGAGGATCGAGAGGAGTGTGAAGTACAGTTGTGTACCTACCATAAATGTAGATGTTGGAGTGTATTCACTGTTGCAGTCATACTTTGGTTATCCTGCTGGCAGGCTACCTGCAGTCGGCCTGAATTCCAAAGACCTGGTCCGGCGTCAGTTGCTGTCGCCTCTTCCCTGACGTCAGTGTGCCAGGGGTAGAAAAGATGCATCAGACGCCATTTTCTTCAGTTTTTCTTGCCCCAGATGTCAGGTGCCCCCAAAACGGTAGGCTAAAAAATTCTGATCATAAAAACGCATACACAAACTTCATCTACAAGCCAATACACCACATAGGTTGTATAGAATAGAGAAGTCCTAGCAATGAAAGGGGGATGGTGGGAGGGTAACCTGGACTGCAACAATGAATACACTAACATCTACATTTATGGTAGGCACACAACTGTACTATGTTCGTGTTTCACTGTTAGTCATTACACTTGGGTTGAATCCCAAAGCTGAGGCTGGGTGGCTGGTCCTAAATAGAATTAGGAGTGGCTATGAGGCCCTGCAGAACTGCAGTGGCAAAACCTGCTCTGGATTTAGAATAAAGAGGTAAGTGGTAGCGCTTCGTGAAAGTGTGCACTGAAGTCCAGATTGCAGCCTCCAAAATGTCCTTGCTTGGTACTCCTCTGAGGAAGGCTGCTGAAGTGGCTGCTGCTCTGGTAGAATGGGGCCTAATGCCCTTAGGCACTGATTTGCCATGTTGCGAATAGCAGAAACGAATGCAGTGGCCTATACATTTCGAAATAGTCTGCTTTGAAATAGCTTTCCCTTGTGATCCTGCAGCATATGCCACTAAGAGTTGCTCAGTCTTTCTGAAAGTTTTAGTCTTGTCCAAGTAAAAGCATAGCTGTCTGTGTTATGTCCAAAGAACGCAGAAGTCTCTCCCCTTTATCCTGCGGATTTGGATAAAAGGTAGTTAAATGTATGGTTTTGGTTAAGGGCCACATTGGACACTATCTTAGGCATAAATGTTGCGTTTGTCCTTAGAGAAACGCTGTCCGGATGGAAAATAAAAGGTTCCACAGCCATTAGTGCCTGTAATTCTGAGACTCGTCTTGCTGAAGTTATTGCTAGAAGAGCTGTTTTCCATAAGTATTTTATCTCAGCTGTACTGGCTGGCTCAAAATGAGGCGGTGTGAGTTTTTCCAAGACAAAATTGAGGTCCCATGCAAGTATTGGAGCTCTCCTTGGAGGTCTTATGTTTTTGGCACCTCTGAGATACTGCCTTAGCAGTGTATGAGAGAAAATAGGTGGGTCCGTATTGTAATGAGCTGAAATGGCAGAGGCATGGATCTTAATTGATGAGGATAGGCCTTTGTTCAGCATCTCAGTTAGGTATTGTAAAATCTGAGGAATATTTGGAACAAGCGTGTCAATTCCTTGTGCCTGGTTCCAAGCACAGAATTTCTTCCATTTTTCTGCACAAGATTTTCTGGTGCTGGGCCTCCTGGCCTCCAAAATAACATCCATAACTGCTTTAGAGAGAGGGGTTCTGAATGGTTACATTATCCGCCATGTAGCCAGGCTTAGGGTTCTGAGTTGGCTGTGTAGGATCAGATTGTTTTGTTGGGTCAGCAAATGAGGAATTTGAGGTAATGTCCAGGCTGGGCCTTGAGACAAGCTCTTTAGGATTGTGTACTAGTGCTGGTGTGGCCAGTCTAGGGCAATCAGGATCATTTTGGCTTTTCTTGTCTGACCTTTAGGAGTACCTTGGGGAGGAGAGGCAGAGGAGGAAAGGCATATACTGAGAGGGCTTTCCAGCTGAATGAAAGGGCGTCCACTTTCCATGCTTGTTCGTGATAAGTCAGAGTGCAGATTCTTTGTAGCTGGCAGTTGAGGCAAATAGATCTATGTCTGGGCATCCCCACTTCCCGGTTATCAATATGATAATTTGTGCATCTAGTTTCCACTCGTGAGGATCCATGAGGTTTCTGCTTAGTTTGTCTGTCAAGGTATGTCCTTCCTGGCAGGAACTGTGCTTGCAGGTGTACTTGAGAAGTCAATGCTGTGTTCCACCAAGTCATGGCTTGTCTGTAGAGGGAGTAGAAATGTGCGCCTCCTTGCTCATGTACCACATGACTGTAGTATTGTCCGTCTTTATCAGCAGTTGTCCTGGATGAAGTAGGTCCTTGAAGGCTGTCAGTGCATTCAGTACAGCTAGCATCTCTGATTGATATGAAGATGCATTTGGCTTGTGGGCCATGTGCCCTGAATACATTTTCCTGCCATGTGTCACCCCCCAGGCATAATCTGACGCATCTGTCTGCCTGGCTGTGGGTAAAGCAAATGGCTGTCCCTTATTGTGGTGACAGGCCTGTGCCCACCATCGAAACTCCTTTTGCAGGCAGGGAATGAGAGTAATTAATGTTTCCAGGCTGTGGCAATGTTGAGACCAAACACTAATGCCACTGTAGTTTCCTCATATGCAGTCTTGTATATGGAATTAGTAGAATGCAGGATGCCATGTAGCCCAGAGCCTGCAGAATTTTTTTTGCAGATAACTGGGTTTTTGTTACCCTATTTTCGAAGTAAGAAGTCAGTTGCCTTTGTCTGGCGTGAGATAAGCCATCTGGGCAGTTGCATTTATGCTTGCACCCAGGAATATCTCTTGAGAGGGTACTAGTTTTGATTTCTTTTCATTTACTGTGTACCCTAGGCAAATTAGCAATCTTTTTACAAAACGCCAGATTCTTTAGTAGAATGTCTTTGGTCTCTGCTTGAAGGCAGTCGTCCAAGTAGGGAAATATCCAAATTCCTCTGTTTGCAAAATGCAATTACTGGTGCCAGGCATTTTGTGAAGACCCTGGGCGAAGTAGATAAGCCAAAGGGCAGTGGAGAGAATTGGTAGTGCATTGAGCCAGCTATGAATCTGAGGTATCTTCTGCAAGACTGTCTGACTGGGACATGCAGGTATGCCTCTGAGGTCCAAAGTTACAAGCAAAGCCTTCTTGCCCAGCATGGGTAGAAGCTGCTGCAGAGTCAACATTCTGAATTTTGGAACGTCCAGAAAAGTGTTTAGAATAGACAGATCCAGAATTTGTCTGCAGACTGTTCTTTCTTGGTACTAAGAAAAGTCTTGAGGAAAATCCTTGTCCCTGCAGCCCTCATGTCCATGAGATATAAAACTTGTTTTTGTGCCTCTGCCCACTGATTCTGTGGCAGGTCTGGCATACCTTTTGCCTTTGGAAGGGTGTGAAAGTGGAACCTGTAGCCCTGAGAGACTATATTTAAGACCCATTTGTCCTGGGTGATCCTGTGCCAATTTTGTGAAAAAAGTGCTAGTTTTCCCCCTAAGGGAGCTGCCAAAAGGTAAGTGCTTGGCACTGGCAGAGGGAAGTCATTAGGACTGTTTTCTATAAGGCTGTGACTTGTCGTCTCTGCTTTTGGAGGTAGAAGAACCCCATTGTCTGGGCCTGTATGAGCCCTGGGGCATTGCACACATTTTAGGAGATTGTGTTATGAAAGTCACTATATGCATATGAAATAAGTATTTTTTAAAGTATTTTATTATTAAACATAAACAGTTAGGTTCATATTGAGGGAATCCAGCACTGTGCACTTTAAATTTTGAGGATTTTAATGTAACAAGTTTAATTATGTGATTATCCAATTATGACATGTTAATTAATAAAAGGAGATACTATATAAATAGGCAAGTAATAATGGTGTAAGAGGTTCTGATGAAATCTACGGCAGTAGATGAAAGCGCTTAACCAGATATGGTTTTATGTGATTGTGTATAAATTAGAGAGGAGTTATTCATTGCTACGTGCCAGTGCGGTTTTATTTATACTGGGACTTTGTTCCGCCTCTCAGGGGGCTTTTTTTCTGCTTATTTGTTGGACTGACAGTATCTTTACTCAGTTACCAGTTGTTTCTAAGCCATGGATTACCTAGACGAATTGCCATCTATCTTCTCGCCGAGAAGAGATGATATACAACGCCTGCAGTCTGAGATGGCTATACTGAAGGGGGAGTTAACCAGACTCATCGAGCTTGTCACTCAGACCAACAGTAAACTTATCATTGGAGAAACGCAGAATCAGAAGATGAATCTAAGAGAACCGGAAATGAACACATCGGTTTCTATTCCCAATGCGCAAAGGCCAGTTGGTTCAGGGAATAGACGGGCCTCTTATGGATCTACCAACAGTTTGGGGGGGGGGGGGGGGGGAGTGAAATCCAGACAGAATGAGATGGCTAGTCGGAGGACAAACATATTTCCGGCGCCAGGCCAAAAAGAACTGTGCCGAAAATGACTTATGCTATGACGGCACAGAGTAAAGGCACTAAAGGTACTCTAACTTTTAGTTATGTACTCACCATAACTTCAGATGTTTGGGATCCATCTCGCCTACATTCTGACTGATGGGTTCGGAGCCGATCCCTCGGCTCCAACTCGGCACGCTTATGCCAAAGAGCGAAGTCTTATTGGCTGAGCTTACTATATCCCAGGATGCACCACTACCAGTCCCCCAGATCTAGTTTGTCCGCATACATGCACACATGCACGCACTGCTTATATAACATCGTCAGATGAAAACAAGATAAAACAGTAGAACTCAAAACCGTTCCATCTCTTCTGATCTCCAAGGCCGGGGGAAGGAGGGTGGGTATTAGAATGTGAGATGGATCCCAAACATCTGAAGTTATGGTGAGTACATAACTAAAAGATGTTATGTGATCCTATCTCGCCTACATTCTGACTGATGGGACAGCGTCCCTAGCACCTGAATCCTGGGTGGCTCACTGGAAAACACTCCTGAGTACCGTGGAACCAAATGATGCTCGCCCTTTAGATGCCACATCCAATTTATAGTGGGAAATGAAAATGTGCGGGTTGGACCAAGTAGCCGCAGCACAAATCTCAGAAACAGCGAGCTTGGAATGAAAGGCGATAGAAGTAGCCATAGCTCTGGTAGAGTGAGCTTTGATAGATGTTGTAAGTTGCTTATTTGAAGAGGAATAAGCCTGGGTTATACAATCTCTAATCCATTTGGAGATAGTAGCTTTTGTGATGGTTTTACCCAATTTATTGTCTGAAAAGGACACAAACAACTGGTCTGATTTCTTAATTTGCTGAGTCCTGTCTAGATAGAAGCGCAATTGCCTGTGAACATCCAATTTATGGAGAGTGTACTCTGCTTCGTTGGAGAATTTTGGAAAGAAAACTGGTAGCTCTAGAGATTGTTGGAGACAGAGATTAGAACAAACCTTTGGGACAAAAGATGGGTTAGGCCTAAGTGATACTCTATCCTTGTGAAAAATCAAGTACGGTGGTTTGATAGATAGAGCTTGAAGCTCTGAAACCCTTCTTGCAGAGGTAATTGCAACTAAGAAGGCAGTTTTCCAAGACAGATATTTTAACTCACATGTAGCAGCCGGTTCGAAAGGGGAAGATGTTAAGGCACGAAGCACCAAATCAAGATCCCACGGAGGCGCAGGATGAAAACTGGGGTCTTAACAGCCCCGCACCTTTAATGAAAGTTTTGCATAATCTGCTGCTCATCAACGGTGGATCCATGAATTCGTGAAATTTAGAGATAGCTGCAAGTTGGACTTTAATATTAGAGACTGAAGATCCTTGATTAAACAAGGATGTTAAAAATTTCAAAACTTCTGGAATCGGGGCAGTGATAGGGTCCAAGCCCCTGAGTTGAGCCCAGATAGCAAACCTCTTCCACTTACTGAGGTACAATTTCTTAGTGGTGGGTTTGTGGGCCGAAGATAAAATGTGAATAACTTCCGGGTCTAAGGTGTGATTTCTGACTAAAGTCGGAAGTGGAGGAGCCAAGCTGTCAACTTCAACGTGCGAAGGGACTGGTGGTGTCGTCCCGACTGATGAATTAGCAGATCCGGGGTTAGATCCAGAACCCAAGGATCGTCCACCGCATGTTTCTTCAGGTAGGGAAACCATACCTGACGAGGCCAGTACGGAGCAATTAGTATCATTGTGGACCCCAATTGAGAAGCTTTCTGAATGACTTTGGGGAGAAGTGGAACCGGAGGAAAAGCATAAAGTAGCCCTGTTGGCCAAGGTTGTGCTAGAGCATCCATAGCTGCCTCCCCCTGATGTGGAGTCAAGGAGAAGAACCTTTTGCACTTTGTGTTTTGTGGTGTTGCAAACAGGTCACAGCACGGCGTCCCCCATCTTCTGAAAACCTGAGCTGCTACTGTTTCGTTCAGGGACCACTCGTGAGGAGAGAGAATTGTCCTGCTTAATCTGTCTGCCAATATATTGGATTTCCCTGGAATGTGGGTCGCTACCAAGAAGCGGTTGGTAGCTACAGCCCATTCCCACACCCTCATGGGCTCTCTGCAAAGGGGGTAAGATCTGGTCCCTCCTTGTTTGTTTAGATACCAGACCACCGACATGTTGTCGGTGTGGATAGTGATAATGCCTTGAGGGAGAAACTTGTGGAGAGCCTGTAGGGACAGAAGTACAGCCCTCATCTCCAACAAATTGATGTGGAGAAAGGTTTCGTCTGGAAGCCAGGAACCCTGAACTAACCTGCCCAGACAATGCCCCCCCCACCCTGTCTGGGAGGCATCCGTCGTCAGGGTGGCCACCGGAGGGGGGATAACAAAAGGTCTTCCCTGATTCAGATTGGACGGGTGAAGCCACCAGCGGAGGTCCCGTTTGCATGTTTCTGTAATCATAATGGGGTGATTGAGGGGAAGATTCTGAAAGGACCATTGAGTCGATAATAGCCAATGAAGAATCCTCATGTGCAATCTTGCCAGAGGAACTAGGAGAACCGTGGCAGACATTGAACCTAAAAGTTGCAGGACCATCCTGGCTGGGGCTTTGGATCTTGAAAGCTGGGCTTGAACTTGACCTTGTAAAGTTAGAATCCTTTCGGTAGGAAGAAAGACGCGCATCAATTTTGAGTATCTCTGTTCCTATGAACCTTATGCGCTGAGAAGGCAGCAAGACAGACTGACCAGTTGAATGTAATTCGCAAGGAAGCACCCAGGGAGATGGTGGCTTGTAGGTTCTCTAGTAGTAGATGCCTGGTGGTGGCAGTCAGGAGCCAGTCGTCCAGATAGGGAAACACTTGGAATCCGAGACTCCTCAGGTGAGCAGTCACTACTGCCAAACACTTGGTGAACACCCTGGGGGCTGTGGTGAGACCAAAGGGCAGAGCACAAAATTGGAAATGACCGTCTCCCAGGCTGAAGCGCAGATACTTCCTGGACACCCGATGTATCGGTATGTGATAATAGGCGTCCTTGAGATCTATGGAGCACATCCAAACATCCTTCTCCAACAATGGGAGAATGGATTGTAACGTGACCATTCGGAATTTGGATTTCGTGACGGATTGGTTTAGTCTGCTGAGATCCAATATTGGTCTCAGGTCCCCTGTCTTTTTTGGCACTAAAAAGAACCTTGAGTAATTTCCGGATCCGATCTGGTCTGTGGGGACCGGTTGGATGACTCCTTTTTCTAGCAGCTTTAACGCTTCTGCGGCTGCAATTTCCCTTTGACTGGGTGGTGGGTCCGGGATTTTTTTGGACGGTGGGGGTGAGTGTGTGTGAAGGGAATGGTGTAACCTCCGGCAATAATCCGTAGCACCCATCTGTCCTGAGTGATAGACTCCCAGGCTTTTAGGTGCTTGGCAAAACGGCACCCGACTGGCTCCGGAGCAGCACAGCCGGGCAATCCCTCATGAAGTGTGGGAGGCTGAAGAGCCACGAAAGGACTCGCGGTCTCCAGAACTGCGGGGCCCTCTGCCGCCTCTGGGACGGCGTCTCCCAGAAAAATTTCCCCGTCCTCTGCCTCTGGAAGGGGAATCTTCCTGCTGTTGAGGAAAAAACTTGCGTGATTTACGGAACCACATCTTCCCTCCTCCTTTAGCCTTGGGATAAGGCCGAAAGGGAGTGGAATAACGTGCACCTACGGCAGATAAAGTTTTTCCCTCTTGCTCACAGCGGGTAAGAGTCTTTAACCTTAGGTCCAAACAAAGAGGACCCATCAAAGGGAGCGTCTGCGAAGGAAGACTTGAAGGCCTCCGCAAAATGACACAAACTGAGCCAGGCTTGTCTCCGTAGAGCCACGCCTGTGCCTGCCGCTCTACCCGCCCCTTCGGCCGCATATGAAATGAGCCTCATGGACGAGTTAGAAATTGAAGTAAGGATAGCCAACTGAAAGCTAACCGACTGGGCTAGCTGCTCAGGTAGGTTACCCGAGAGGGAATCTGACAGCTCCTTGACCAGATCCCTCTGTAGCCCGGTAAAATGTGCCAAATAATTCAGGGACCTTAAAGTAAAGGCCGCTGAAGTCAGGGTGCGCTTCCGCACGTCCATGCTCCTACACTCCTTATTAGGAGGATGGACGGACGTTGAAGTCTCTGCCACGTCCTGTTGTGTAGCAGATGCCACCACCATGGCATCTACAGCCACGCCTTTAGTCAGGAACTCCTTCTCGGGTGGGGCAGACAAAAATTTGTTAGGACGAGAAGGCACTGGTTCCACGGTATCTGGATGTTCCCACGCCCTCCGACAAACCAAATCCAGGAGCTCGTCGAAGGGCGGAGACACCCAGGAGGCGGAGGGCTGAGCCCCAAAAGCCTTGAGAAGCACTGACTCATCAGCAGAGGGGGGTTTGGACATCCAGCCGCCTCGTTGTTTGAGGATCTCTAAAATGTCTGCAAATGAGACATCATCCGAGGACGACTTTGGGGACCCCTCCGCATCATCAAGATCAGTGTCCGATGTAAGAGACTCGGGGGAGTCCACGTGCTTCCTCTTGCACGATCTCTTCCTTGGGGCTCCTCTGAAGACAACTCAAGAACCCTCAGGAGGAGGGGAACCCCCAGAGGGGGTAACCTCAGGCCCCGGGGCTCCGCTGCCTAAGGACAGGGGAACTGCCAAAGACCCAGTCTCCACGCCCAGGGAAGGTGCCGGTAAAGCCGGAGAGATGGCCGAAGAAGACTTGGCCAAGGCACTCCTCATAGCTCTGAAAGCCGGACCCCCAGAATCCTGGGAGTGTCCAGTCCCCGGAGCCATGATAGCAGACGGAAGTCCCGCAGACGAAGCACCGAGAGGGAGGCTCGGAACAGACAACATAGGTCCCGAAACGTCACCCCCGGGTCCAGCCGAAGAAGTCCGTGTGCCAAACTCGGACCCGAAGGCCGGGGTTGGAGTAAGGGTTGGAGCCGACCCTAAGACCTCCACCGGCTCCAACAGCACCTGCTCCGACGGAGCCGAAGCGGTCGGAGGAGGAATGGCAATGACATGGGCATGGGCTGTCTGCTCCGAAGCCAACTGGGTCGGAGCCTAAACAAATTTTTGAAAGACTGGGGACTGGAACAGTCTTTGGAGCACCCTGTCTATGTCCGAATCTGACATCCTCGATGACCTAGAGGATACTGAATGGGTTCGAGATGGCCTCTCCAACGGCCCCAAGGGGCTAGGGGACCGGCTCCGAGGCGACTCGATGACTATCAGCGCCAAAGGAATACCCAAACTAGCTTCCATCGGTGCCGAGGAGGACTTAGGTGCAGAGGAGGAAGTGTCTGAGCGGACAACCTTCATCGGCTCCAAGACCAGTGGAGCCGACGAAGGTGACCCGCCTCTCGATGCCCCAGCCATCGGCTCCGAAGCCAGAGGAGTCGAGACTGGTGGCATCGAGGCAGACCGTTCCGCCCTCGGCTCCGAAGTCCTTGGAGCTGAAGGAGAAGCCTGCCTATGTCTTTTGGCGGTCGGATCCGACGGACTGGTCGGAGCTGACGCCCTTTTCTTTTTAGCAGGAGAAGGAGAGGATGCTAAAGCTTCTTCAAAGGAGGGTTTTATAAGGCCTTTTAATATAAGCTTATTTTTCCTCTCTTGGAGGACCCTCGAGGAAAAAGCGTGACACGCTGCAGGACTCCTGCAAATGTTTTGCACCCAAACAATAAACACAGAGAGTGGTCATCTGTTATAGACATTTTAAAGTTGCACTTGGTGCACTTTTTAAAGCCTGAAGGCCTAGGAACCTGAGACATTCCGGTAAATTATTCAGTGAACTAGCCAAACACAGTACAAACACTGTAAGACAGAAAAAGAAATTTTCTCTGCTTTGTCCTTTTTAAAGAAAGAGAAACTATCACCAGCATAAAGGATCCGAGATCCCTAAATAGAACAGAAGTCACCTAACAACCAAAAAGACCGGGAAAGGCCTTTCCACACAAGAGGTACTTCTAGTCAAACAACACTCACAACACAAGAATTTACCAAGTAAATTTCTCCAAACGCACTCAAAACACAAGATAGCTGTTAAAACAGCTTTTAGTTGAAGTATAAAGAAATTCCTGACAGGAAGTTAGTGAAAATAATCACTACTTAGCTCAGCCAGCTCGAGACCACGTCTTCACTTGTTAGCGGCAAACGAGATCTGGGGGACTGGTAGTGGTGCATCCTGGGATATAGTAAGCTCAGCCAATAAGAGACTTCGCTCTTTGGCATAAGCGTGCCGAGTCGGAGCCGAGGGATCGGCTCCGAACCCATCAGTCAGAATGTAGGCGAGATAGGATCACATAACATCTAATATTCAGCCTGCGTTTCAACTGTACGACAAGAAGCGGTTTACTTTAGACAATTTTTTGGACAGTAAATTTGATTTTGAGCAAAGCAACATGCGTTTTAACTTTGATAGGGTTAATGAAGTTAACGCTAAGGATGAAATGATTTTAAAGGACTACATCTATCAGTTTGGTAAAAAATTAAATATGTTAAAGACATTACAATTGGATAATGCCTATTTAAAAAGGTGTATGGATGTGAATGTGGTACCAATGGGGCTCAGATTTTTTAAGAGACCCATGGGGGTAGAAATGGAACATGAGCAGTTAACTGAATGCTGTAAAATGTTTGACAATTTCGGTTTCACATTCATGAAATATCTTATTGCTTGTAATGATAAAAAAATTTGTCAATTAATGACAGATATTGAGGAGTTAGACCACATTATCACTAATGATTTACTGTTTGAAGAAAATGTATCAAGTTTTAATGCCCAATTCACATGGGTGGAAAAGCAGATTAACATTCAAATGGATAGAAAATGTAAAAAATTAAAGCGTGACATATCACAGTATGAAAAAGGTGAGGCCTATAGATTAGAGTTAAAAACTGATAGAGTAAAAAATGCAGGAGAATATTATTATGCAACGAGAGGGTATCAGAGTAAAGGTAGGCCGGTACACTACAATAATTTTAGTAGGGGAAATAAAGCTAACCATTTTTTAGAGGAGGACCAGTTAAGGGATTATGTTCAAGAAAGGGGGACAAGACACGAGAAATGGTACCCACAAGAGAACAGAACTTGTTGACGCATAACTATATGACATCCAGGAATAAAAAAGAAATGATTAAATATAATGACATACATTATAGATGGAAAGATTTTAGCATCTATAATTATACCAGCTTGGATGTCAATATAGATATGTTCATGTTACTTTCAAAGGGTATGAAATTTATACTAAACAATAGGGGAAACTTAGTGGATTATGTGATAGATTTTAAAAAATATTTAAGAAAGCTAAACCTTGCTGTGCATTTTAAGGGGAAAGATGTCAAGTGTGGATGTCTATAGAAAACCTAGTAAATTTACACCCCCTTTAAATAATGTATTAGCCACATATGAAAGGATGGTTCTAAAGGAATATTATGCAGGTTTTGAGACAAACAAACCACATATCACAAATCTTACTAAGAATGAAATACAGATTTTGAAGGACCTACAAAAGAATAACAAAATCAGAATAATGAAGCCCGACAAGGGTGGGGGGGTAATATATTATACTAAAGATTACAATAATAAAATCACGAATATATTACTTAATTCAGGGAATTGTATAGCTACCTCACTAAATGAAGTTAATATTGCATATCATAAAATTAATTTAAGAGGATTTATTAATTGACAATAGAATAGACATAGATATGTACAATTATGTGAAAATAGAGTATCCTATTATAGGAACTATAGTAGGTATTCCTAAGGTCCACAAAAATATCCAGGAACCACCGTTCCGACCTATTATATCTGGAAGTAATTCAAAAACTTTTGAAATGGGCAGAGTAGTGGATGGATGGTTAAAAAGTGTATATTCACACATCCCACACATAGTAAAGGATTCTTGGGATTTCCTCACCAGACTTAAAGATGATTTTATAACTGACGATTGTTTTTTAGTAACGATAGATGTGGTGGACCTATTCTCAAGTATACCCCAGGATGAGGGACTTATAAGATTTCAAGAAAGTATGCGCAAATATAGCAAGTTAACTTGGGAGAAAATAAGTGTCCTCATGGTCTTTATGGAAGTAGTTTTGAAGAATAATTTTATTATGTTTCAAGGAGAATATTATAGGCAAAACAAGGGAGTAGCCATGGGGGCAGTGTGTGCCCCCATGTTTGCCAATTTATTTTTACTAAATTGGGAAGAATACATCTTTGAAACTGAGTGGAACATCTATATAAGATGTTCTCAGGTTTTTAGATGTGTTTATCATATGG
Source organism: Protopterus annectens (assembly GCF_019279795.1). NCBI lineage: Eukaryota > Metazoa > Chordata > Ceratodontiformes > Protopteridae > Protopterus > Protopterus annectens. The sequence goes on along the minus strand of NC_056741.1, from coordinate 730,910,488 downwards.
AAGGGCAGTGAGGAACTATTACAAAAATTTATGAATTATCTTAATAGCAGGAATGAGTATTTAAGATTTACTACAAGTATGAATAAAAAAAGTATTTCATACTTGGATACTAAGGTTACTATTGAGAGCAAGAAGTTTAAATCCAACTTGTATAGGAAGGAGACTTTTAGTAATGACTATTTAGAGTACAATAGTTGCCACCCCCAGTATCAGAAAAAAAGTATCATTAAAGGACAATGTATTAGAGCCGCCAGGATGACATGTTATGAGGATGTAATAGCGGAGTTAAACAATATAGCCACAATGTTTATTAATAGAGTTTATCCTGGATGGATGGTGTCTGATGTAGTGGAATACTACAAACAAGAGTGGGGTAAAAAATACAAACCCATACTGGGGAGTGAGCATGGTATTGGTTATTCTAAGAAAGTACTGAATACAGGAGAGCTTGTGTTATACAATATGCACCATTAGCGAATAAACTTAAGACACAATAGTAAAAAATTGGAACATAATAGAAACAGATGAGGATATATACAAGATAGTAGGCCCCAGACCAACATTTGTATATAGGAATGGATTGAATTTAAAGAGTAGATTAAATAAAATGATGGGCATTTCTGGTAAAAGTGAGGGAGGTACCACCAAATGTGGAAGATGTAACCAGTGTCAGTATATTACGGGGGCTAGTAGTGTTACATTGGATAATTCCCAAAAAACAACAGTAAAGTTTTGTAAGGGGAACTGTAGAACTAAAAATGTTATATATTTGGCCAAGTGTTCCACATGTTCATGTTACTATGTGGGGATGACATCTAGATGCTTAAGAAATAGAATCTATGAGCATTATTATAGAATAAAAAGGCAAGACGTGAATAATGCCCTATGGAGACATTGTGAAGCTAGTAAAGAATGTAGGACGTTTGAGTTTGGCATTCTTGAACAGGTCCAAGTGAATCCTAGGGGAGGTAATATAAAGAAGAAATTAGAAAAAGAGACCCGTTGGCAAATTAAATTGAATGCTTCAGAACATCCAGGGCTAAATGAATATATCTCTATAAAATCTATAGTAGATAATAGGGTACAAGCCCAACCCTTGAACGTACTTGTTATATAATTCATTATAATAACTTAGATGTGAGGTATGAATATATTATTTTAGTTTTTTAGTATAAAAGAAATTAAGAGGCAGTGGCAATAAATAAATATGAAATGAAGTTTTTAAGATTTAGGTGTATTGCACACATTTTAGGAGATTGTGTTATGAAAGTCACTATATGCATATGAAATAAGTATTTTTTTAAAGTATTTTATTAAACAAACAGTTAGGTTCATATTGAGGGAATCCAGCACTGTGCACTTTAAATTTTGATGATTTTAATGTAACAAGTTTAATTATGTGATTATCCAATTATGACATGTTAATTAATAAAAGGAGATACTATATAAATAGGCAAGTAATAATGGTGTAAGTGGTTCTGATGAAATCTACGGCAGTAGATGAAAGCGCTTAACCAGATATGGTTTTATGTGATTTTATGTGTATAAATTAAAGAGAGGAGTTATTCATTGCTACGTGCCAGTGCGGTTTTATTTATACTGGGACTTTGTTCTGCCTCTCAGGGGGCTTTTTTTCTGCTTATTTGTTGGACTGACCAGTATCTTTACTCAGCCCTGGGGCTGTTGCCTGCCTCTAGAACGTCTGAATCCACCTCTGTGTGGTCTGCCTGCCACGGGAAAGGACCAATTCTTAGAAGGCCAGTTCCTGTTAAATCTGGGTGACTGTACCTGTAAAATCCTTTACTGTCTGTATAGATTTAGCTTTATCCTCCATTTTCCACACCTCTTCTGCCTTAAACACCGAAGTATCATTTTGTAATGGAGCATCCAATAATTTTGCTTTAACATGATCAGGCAGATTCTGCTCCTTTAACCAAGCATGCCTTCTAATAACAGAACCTGTAACTGCGAGGCCTCCAGTGAATCATAACCACATTGCAAAGTAGGTTTACCCACTTGTTCAGCTGCATGTAATAAATCCTGCAATTCCTTGTTCTCAGAACATTCAGAATTTTTCAACATTTTTTGTTTTAACAAAGACATTAAGTACTGCCGATATTTGAGCATATGAAACTGACAATTTAAAGCCCTTACAGCCAAGGTAGCAAAGTGTAGACTTTTTTCCTCCATCTGTCCAGAGCCCTAGAATCTGAGGGGACAGGGTTTTTAGCAGAAGCAGCCTTGACCCCCCCTTTGGTACCCTGTGAGATAATTTCTGGGTCAGCAGCAGGGTTTTTATATAGAAATGTATGGGAATCTGAACCCTGTAGTATCTGTCCGGCTTAACACGTGCAGGAGGTAAAGAGTCTGGAGACAGGCTGGACTTTGAAAATACATCTACTATGTCTAGAACAGGAGGAATTGCAAGAGGTTTGTGCTGAGGCAGTAACAGAAAGTCTCTAAGCCTTTTCTTAGAATCTGAATAATCCCGTCTCTCCCAGTGGAAATGCTCCCTCATGGTATGCAGGGTTTCCCCAAATGAGTAATCCTCAGGAGAAGCTGAAGGAATAGAATCTTCAGCATCAGAATCCTCATAGGGAGGAATAGAAAATCCCTGTTCTGAAGAGTAATCAGAGGAAATGGAAACCTGGTAAGAGGAATCATATTCAGTATCGTGCCTAGGCCTCTTTTCAGGGGGGGATGGGAACCCCTGATCAAAGTAATTAGGTCTTCGGCCATTTTGAGCATCTGTTTCTTAGGCATAGAAGTCTGTCCTGGAGAATGCTGTACTTGTTTCCTTGTCTTTAAAACTGCTTTAGACTTTGTCTTGGATGCTGAAGTAGGCTTTATATGAAGTTGTGTAGGTCTGAAAACACCCTCAGAAGCCAATGCCTGCTCAGCGGCTCTGGACCCATCTGAGGGATTGATTTCCCTAGGGCCAATACCTTGAGTATCCAGAGGCCTAGTTGTCTCCATGTGGGAGATAAAGGCGGCCTGTGACTCAGGTAGCGGGAATCAGGGGCTGCGAAAGCACCTCACTGAGCACCGGCGACTGGCCTAGAAGAGGCTTCATAGTCTGTTTTGGACCTCGGATGCTTGTCCTTTTCTTCATCCTTGCGCTTTTTATGAATTCCTGTCGATTGTTCTGACGGCATTATATAGTTAAACCTATAGCCAAAGTAATGAAAAGCAAAATCGTACAGACACTTTATAGTGCGTTGGTTAAATCTAGAACAAAACCGACAACTAGCAACATCGTGATCATGGCCTAGGCAAGGCATGCAATAAGAATGAAAATCCTTATGAGATTTGCTTCCCACAAGAAATACAATTGTTAACTTTTTCTGACATCGGTCTGGAGCAAGAAAAAAAGTTTCCCCAATGGGGTACAAAGCTTTATGATTACGGATCTGAAATTCAATTACGAAAATCTCAGGAGTCGGCTGACCGGTACTTGAGAAAGTACAGTTTTGTACCTACCATAAATGAAGATGTCCGATAGGTATGCATCTGCAGTCATCACATATGGGTTGTCCTGCCTCAGGCAGCCCTTCGGTCGGCCAGATTCCAAAGTCTGGGTCCGGCGTTGGCTGATGTCACCCCTTCCCCGACGTCACAGCGCCTGGGGTATAAAAGCGTCAGCAGACGCCATCTCCCTCAGTTTTTCTTGCCCCAGATGCCAGGTGCCCTCTAGGAAGGCTAAATTTGGAGAAATGCAATAAAAATCCAAACATTTGCAAATATATATATATATATATATATATATATATATATATATGTAAAAACAAATACACCATAATAGATCTCCCCAGCTAGCTAATAGAGGGGTAAACACCCTGGGAATACCACAGAGGGGAAGGAGGGAGGGTAAACCTGACTGCAGATGCATACCTATCGGACATCTACATTTATGGTAGGTACAAAACTGTACTATGTCCTTCAAGGATGCATCTGCAGTCATCACATATGGGTAGAATACCATAGCCAATCTGGGGGTGGAGGAACTAGGAAAAGGATGGTGTAGCTAAGATACCCTGCAGGACAGCCGTAGCAAAGCCTGCTCTGGATCTGGAATATAAAGGTAAATTGTAATGCTTGGCAAATGTATGCACGGAGCTCCATGTGGCAGCTTCTAAAATGTCCTTTGTAGCCACCCCTCTTAAGAAGGCTGTGGCTCTCGTAGAATGAGGTCTAATGTTAGCTGGTACAGACTTTCCATGAAATGAGTAACAAAAGCGAATGCAATTTCCTATCCATTTTGAAATAGTCTGTTTGGAAATTGCTTTTCCTTGAGTACCAGCAGCATATGCTACCAGCAGCTGGTCAGTTTTTCTGAATCCTTTAGTTCTGTCCAAGTAGTAGCGCAACTGTCTGTGAATGTCCATGGTGTGCAGCAGTTTCTCCCCTTTGTTTTGTGGATTTGGGAAGAAAGTAGGCAAGTGAATGGCTTGATTCAATGAAACCCTGGATACCACCTTTGGCATAAAAGTAGGATTAGTTCTTAATGAAACTCTGTCCTGGTGAAAAATAATAAATGGCTGAACTGCCATCAGGGCCTGCAATTCCGAAACCCTTCTTGCTGAGGTTATTGCCAGAAGGAAGGCAGTCTTCCATGAAAGGTACTGTAGATCTGCATTTGCTGCTGGTTCAAATGGAGGCAGTGTTAGTTTTTCCAACACATAGTTAAGGTCCCAAGCAGGTAGAGGTGGTTTTCGAGGTTTGATGTTTTTGATTCCTCTAGAAACGGTCTTGGGAGAGGATGAGAAAAGACAGGTGGGTCAGTATTGTACTCTGCTGAAATTGCTGAAGCATGAATCTTAATAGAAGAGTAAGACAGACCGTTGTGAAACATTTCTGTCAAATATTCCAGGATATGTGCCATGTTCATCACTTTCGCATCTAGGCCCTTTGTGGTGTTCCAGATGAGAAATCTTTTCCATTTTGCTGAATATGCCTTTCTTGTGGAAGGGCGGCGAGCTTCCATAATAATATCCTTCACTCTCTGGGATAGTTTATCCTGAGGTGGAGTCAAGGTATTCTCCACGCTGTTAGTTGCAATGTTTTCAGGTTGGAATGTAGAGTTTTGTATCTGTGCTGTGTCAGTAGAAGTGGCCATAGAGGTAGAGGCCATGGTTTCGTACATGACATGCTCCTTAGCAGTGGATACCAGTGCTGTCTTGGCCAGTCTGGAGCTATCAGAATCACTTTTGGCTGCTCTGCCCTGATCTTCAGTAACACCTTGGTCATTAATGGGATAGGCGGAAATGCATACACTGTCAGATTTCTCCAGCTGAAAGAGGGCGTCCACTTTCCATGCTTGTGGGTGGTATGTCCTTGAGCAGAATTTCTTCAGTTGATTGTGGGGGGAAGCAAACAGATCTATGTCCGGGCTCCCCCAAGATTGTGTTATCTGTTGGAAGATGTCTGGGTGCAGCATCCATTCGTGCGCATCCATGATATTTCTGCTTAAGCTGTCCGCCAGTGTACTGTCTTTCCCTGGCACAAACTGAGCTTGTAGTTGTATATTGAGTTTCAAGGAAAGATCCCATAGATTCATTGCCAGTCTGCAAAGAGGGTAGGAATGGGTACCTCCTTGCTTGTTTATGTACCACATAACTGTGGTGTTCTGTCCTTATTAGTAGGTGGCCTTGGAGAAGAGAGTTTGAAGGCCTCGATTGCATGCATCACTGCTAGCAATTCTTTTTGATTTATGTGCATGCGTAGCTCCTTTCGTGACCATTGTCCTTTGATACCTCTGCCCTCCATGTGTGCTCCCCAACCTAGGTCTGAGGCGTCCGTTGTAATAGTTTGGGAGGTTTTGGCTTTGTGAAGGGCAACCCTCTGTTGGACTGGCTGGCCTGAGCCCACCACAAAAATTCCTTGTGAAGGCATGGAATGAGAGGGATTAATGTTTCCAAAATGTGACTGTGCTGAGTCCATAAACTCCTTAGGTACCACTGTAGTTTTCTCATATGTAGCCTTGCTTGTGGAGCCAAAAGAATACAGGATGCCATGTAACCCAGGGCCTGCAGGATTTTCCTTGCAGTCAGCTGAGTTTGTCTTGTCAGATTCTTGAAGTAATCCGGTAGCTGATTGTTTTTCTTCTGTGAGATAAGCCATTTGGGTGGTTGTATCTAGATCCGCACCCAGAAAGGAAATTCTTTGGGATGGAACAAGTCTTGATTTGTGCATGTTGACTGTATATCCCAAGGCCTGTAGAAGATTGATGGCATAATTTAAATCCTTTATCAAAGTTTGTTGATTGTCTGCTTGTATAAGGCAGTCGTCCAGATATGGGTAAATTTGAATCCCCTGGAGTCTGCAGTGTGGTATTACTCTGGGCGCAGTAGATAAGCCAAAGGGCAATGCTGAGAATTGATAATGCTCTGACCCTGCAAGAAATCTGAGGTGTCTTCTGCAACTTTGTCTGATAGGGACATGCAGGTATGCCTCCTTGAGGTCTAGAGTCACCAGCCAAGACCCCTTGCCCAGCATGGGAAGGAGTTGCTGTTGAGTCAGCATTTTGAATTTTGGCACAATGAGATAAGTATTCAGTGCAGACAAGTCGAGAATTAGTCTCCATTAATGCTCTTTTCTTGGAACAAGGAATAGCCTGGAGTAAAATCCTTGGCCTTGTTCTGAAATAGGAACATTTTCTATGGCTTTCATTTGTAGTAAGTTTGACATTTGCTTCGAAGCCTCTGCCTTTTGATTTGGTGGCAGACTAGGCATGCCTTTTCTTTTTGGCAATGTGTGGAAATGGAACCTGTATCCGTTGTCTATTATTTGGAGTGTCCATTTGTCTCTTGTAATGCTGTGCCAATTTTTTTAGAATAAAGAAAGCTTTCCGCCCAAAGGTGCTTCTAATTAAGCCCTGGTTGGCGGAGTCTAAGCAAAGTCATTGAGATTGTCCTTGTGCAGCAGTTGCAGGCCCTGAACTGCCTGTCTGGATTGGAGGTTGCCATTGACTGCCTCTGTAGGAGCCCCTAGCTTGCCCTCTACCTCTGGCACGCCTGTTCCTGCTCCTTTGAAATCTTTCTGTGTCCGGAAAGGACCAATTCTTGGAAGGCCAATTTCTGCTGAATCTAGGCGGTCGGACTTTAAGAAAATCCTTAACTGTTTGTACAGATTTTGCCTTTTCTTCAAATTTCTTTAGGACTTCTTGAGCAGTGGAACCAAATAACTTTTGTTTTTCCAGTGGATCATCCAAAAGCTTAGCTTTAACATGGTCTGGCAGAGATCGTTCCTTCATAGTCTGAAGCATCTGTTGTGATAGTTTGCCTGGTTGGGGGCAAGGTGAAAGGCTAACCCTTGTTGAGGTGACATGCCTGTGACCACCATAGAAATTCCTGTTGAAGGCAGGGAAAGATCACCATGTCCAAGCTGTGGCTGTGTTGAGATCATACTCTTTTTAGGTACCACTATAATTTCCTCATATGCAGTTTTGCAAATGGTATTATCAGAATGCAAGATGCCATGAAGCCCAAAGCCTGCAGAATTTTTCTTGCAGTTAATTGGGTCTTTGTTGCCATTGTCTTGAAATATTGAGTCAGTTGTAGCTGCTTGTCTGGTGTAAGATAAGCCTTCTGGGCCGTTGTGTCCAAGCTGGCACCCAGGAATGTCATTTTTTGAGAGGGTACTAGTTTTGACTTTTCATTTACTGTGTACCCCAGACATTTTAGTAGATGCTTCACAAAAGCCAGATGATGTAAGAGAATGTCTTTGCTTTCTGCTTGGATGAGGCAGTCCAGGTATGGATATATTTGAATTCCTCTGTCTGCAGTAAGCTATTACTGGTGCCAGGCATTTTGTGAAAACTCTGGGCGCAGTAGATAAGCCAAAAGGCAGTGCAGAGAATTGATAATGGTTTGAACCTGCAATGAAACGGAGGTATCTTCTGCAACTTTGTCTGATAGGGACATGCAGGTATGCCTCCTTGAGGTCCAACGTTACCAGCCATGCTTCCTTGCCCAACATGGGAAGTAGCTGTAGTGTTAGCATCAATTTGGGAACTTGTTTAGAATTGAAAGGTCCAGAATTGGTCTCCAAGCATTGCCCTTTCTGGGTACTAGAAAGAGCCTTGAGTAAAATCCTTGGCCTTGCTCTAGAGTCGGTACCCGATGAATGGCTCATGGCCAGGAGAGCTGTAATTTGTTTTTGTGCCTCTACCCATTGATTTTGTGGCAGGTTTGGCATTCCTCTTTTCATTGGCAAGGTGTGAAAGTGGAATCTGTATCCTCGTAAAATTATGTCTAGGACCCTTTTGTCCTTTGTGACCATGTGCCAGTTGTCTGCAAAAAGTGCTAGTTTTCCCCCCAAGGGGGCTGACAAAAGAGTTTTGTTTGGCCAGCTGAGGCGCAAGGCATTGAGTTTGCCTTCTGGTGGGTTGAGACCTGTCTTCTCCTCCCTTCTGGGTTGAAGTGCCCCATTGGCGAGGTTTATACTGGGCTTGTGGTTGTCCTCTGCCCCTTGAGCGCCTGTATTTACCCCTCTGAGGTCCGTCAGTAGCTGGAAAGTACCAATTTTTTTGATGGTCAGTTTCTGCTGAAGCGAGGGGGTTGTACTTGTAGGAAATCTTTGACTGTCTGCATTTATTTCGTCTTATCTTCCATTTTCTTTAAAACTTCTTCTGCTTTAACTCCAAAAAGAACATCCTGCTGTAAGGGAGCATCTAGTAGTTTTGCTTTAACATGATCAGGCAGACTTTGTTCCTTTAACCAAACATGCCTACGTATAACTGATCCAGTGACAGCTGCTCTGCAGGAGGCCTCCAAAGAATCAAATCCACATTGTAAGGTATGTTTGCCCACCTGCTCAGTGGCGTGCAACAAATCCTGTACTTCTTTCAATTCAGATTGTTGAGGGAGGGAGGTTATCTTTTGTTTTAACTGAGAGATTAGAAATTGCTGATACTTAAGCATATGAAATTGACAATTTAGTGCTCTCATAGCAAATGTGGCTGAGGTGTAAACCTTTTTCCCCCACCTGTCTAGTGCTCTTGAATCCCTCTCAGAAGTTACTGGGTTTTTAGCCATGGAAGCCTTAGCCCCCCCTTGGGACCCTGGGAGATAGTCTCTGGGTCAGCGACTGGGCTTTTGTAAGGAAATTTGTGGGAATCAGGTACTCTGTAGTATCCATCAGGCTTAGCCAGAGCAGGAGGTAGAGTCTCTGGGTTGAAACTGGATTCTAAATAGACATCATCCACAATGTCCAAAACAGGTGGGATGGCTAGAGGTCTGTGTTGGGGGAGTAAAAGAAACTGAGCCTTTTCTTGGAATAAGAGTAATCCTAACCTTCCCAGTGAAAATGTTCCCTCAGTGTGTAAAGTTTCCCCAAAAGAGTAGTCTTCAGGACAGGAAGCTGAGGGAATAGAGTCCTCAGCATCAGAATCTTCATAAGGAGAGAAGGAAGTCTTCGTCCTCAGAGGAATCCGAAGAAATAGACAGTTGCGCAGAGGAAGCAGAATCTTCCTCTTGTCTAGGCCTTTTGTCAGGAGGGGGCTGTGAACCCCTAAGAGAATTCAAATCTTCAGCCATATTGAGCATATGTTTCTTAGACATAGGGCCTTGAACAGGAGACTGAAGTGTAGTCTTTTTAGATTTAGGAGTCTTCGACTTAGAAAACGTTTTGACTGAGAGTCTGTTTGAAAACGCTTTCAGAAACCGATGGCGTTTCAGAAGCACCGACGTCCTTAGAAGGTAAATCGTCGGAAGGGCCTTAAGTAAAAGGCTGCGCCGGCCTAGTACATTCCGTCAAAATATCCGTAGCGGTCTCGGGTTCCAGAACTGCAGTAGTCAGTGGCTGCGTCGGAGCCTCACTGAGAACCGGAGACCGGATCAACAGAGGCCTCGGAATCTGGCTTAGGTCTGGGCTGTCGGTCTTTATCCCTGCGCTTTTTGTGCACGCCGGTAATCAGTAGCTCCGACGTCTCTAACTTAAACAAGTACTACTAAAAGGGACTAGAGAACAAGGTACTCAACAAACACTAGTAAATAAAACTAAGGTAATTTATAGTACAGTTGTGTACCTACCATAAATGCAGATGTTCATCGTGTTTCACTGTTGCAGTGCAGTCATTACTCTTGGGTTATCCTGCTGGCAGGCTACCCTCAGCCAGAATTCCAAAGTCTAGGTCCGGCATCGGTTGCCGTCACCTCTTCCCTGACGTCAGTGCGCCAAGAGTATAAAAGATGAAACCAACGCCATTTTCTTCAGTTTTTCTTGCCCCAGATGTCAGGTGCCCCAAATTGGAAGGCTGAAAAATATGCCAATAAGCAATGCATGCACAAAAATAACATTCCCTTCATCTACAAGCAAATACACCAAAAAGGTTGTATATGACAGTGAAGTGCAGATAAGTCCCAGCAAAGAGAAGGGGGATGGTGGGTGGGTAACCTGGACTGCAACAGTGAATACACTAACATATACATTTATGGTAGGTACACAACTGTACTATGTTCATAGTGTTTCACTGTTGCAGTCATTACACTTGGGTAGAATCCCAAAGCTGAGGATAGGTGGCTGGGCTAAATAGGATTAGGAGAGGCTATGAGGCCCTGCAGAACTGCAGTGGCAAAGCCTGCTCTGGACTTAGAGTAGAGAGGCAAGTGGTAGTGCTTTGTAAAGGTGTGCACTGAACTCCAAGTTGCAGCCTCTAAGATCTTTGGTTGGTACTCCAAGGAAAAATTCTGTAGTGGCTGCTGCTCTGGTGGAATGAGGCCTAATGCCCTTAGGCACTGATATGCCATGTTGAAAATAGAGACAGATACAATGGCCTATCCATTTAGAAAGTCTGTTTTGAGATAGCCTTTCCTTGTGATCCTGCAGCATATGACACTAAAAGTTGCTCAGTCTTTTTGAAAGTTTTAGTTCTGTCCAAGTAGAAGCGCAACTGCCTGTGTATGTCCAAAGAATGCAGAATTTTCTCACCCTTGTTCTGTGGATTTGGGTAAAAGGTAGGCAAGTGAATGGTTTGGTTGAGGGCCACACGGGACACCACCTTAGGCATAAATGTAGGGTTTGTCCTCAGAGAAACCCTGTTTGGATGAAAAAATGATGAAAGGTTCCACAACCATGAGTGCTTGTAACTCAGAGACTCGCCTTGCAGAGGTTATTGCTAGGAGCAGAGCTGTTTTCCAGGATAAGAATTTTATATCTGCTGTTGATGCTGGCTCGAAAAGAGGCCGTGTGAGTTTTTCCAAAACATAATTGAGGTCCCAGGCAGGAATTGGTGCTCTCCTTGGAGGCCTAATGTTTTTGGCCCCTCTGAGGTACTTCGTTATTAAAGGATGAGAAAAGCTAAGTGGTTCCGTATTGTAATGCGCTGAAATGGCAGAGGCATGAATCTTAATTGATGAGAAAGAAAGGCCTTTGTTCAGCATCTCGGGTATTGTAAAATCTGAGGAATATTTTGTACAGACGTGTCAATGCCTTGATCCTGGTTCCAAGCACAGAATCTATTCCATTTTTCTGCATAAGATTTTCTGGCATTGGGCCTCCTGGCCTCCAAGATAACATCCATAACAGCTTTTGAAAGAGGGGTGTTCTGAATGGCTACATTATCCACCATGCTGCCAGATTTAAGGTCCGGAGTTGGCTGTGCAGGATCTGATTTGTTTTGTTGGGTCAGCAAGTGAGAGGTTTGAGGCAATATCCATGCTGGACCTTGAGACAAGCTCTTTAGGATTGGGTACCAGTGCTGGTGTGGCCAGTCTGGTGCAATCAGTATCATTTTGGGCTTCTCTTGCCTGACCTTTAGGAGTACTCTGGGAAGGCGGGGCAGTGGGGAAAAAGCATATACTGTTAGATTTTTCCAGCTGAATGATCGGGCGTCCACTTTCCATGCTTGCTTGTGATGGTGCAAAACCTCTGCAATTGACGGTTGTGAGGGGAGGCAAACGGATCCATGTCTGGGCATCCCCATTTCCTTATTATCATGCTGAAGACTTTTGGAACCAGTTTCCATTCGTGGGGATCCATGAGGTTTCTGCTTAGTCTGCCAAAGTATTTGTTTTTCCTGGCAGGAATTGTGCTTGCAGGTGAACTTGATAAGCCAATGCTGTGTCCCATAAGGTCATTGCTTGTCTGCAGAGGGAGTAGGAATGTGTACCACATGACCGTAGTGTTGTCTATCAGTATCTGTCCTGGATGAAGCAGGTCCTTGAAAGCTGTCAGGGCATTTTGAACAGCTAGCATCTCTTTTTGGTTGATGTGAAGATGCATCTGGTTTGCAAGCCATGTGCCCTGAATACATTTTCCTGCCATATGGGCCCCCCCAGGCATAATCTAATGCATCCATTGTCAGCGTCTGTCTGGCTGTGGGTAAACTGAATAGCAGACCCTTGTTGTGGTGACAGGCTTCTGCCCACCATCGAAACTGCTGTTGTAGGCAGGGAATAAGTGCAATTACTGTCTCCAGGCTGTGGCAATGCTGAGTCCAAACACTTTTCAGATACCATTGTAGTTTCCTCATATGCAGTCTGGCATATGGAATTAGAAGAATGCAGGATGCCATGAAACCCAAGGCCTGCAGGATTTTCCTTGCAGATAAGTGGGTTTTTGTTGCCAATTTCTTGAAGTAGTCAGTTGTTTTTGCTGGTCTGGCGTGAGAAGCCATCTGGGCAGTTGTATTTAAGCTTGCACCCAGGAATATTAGCTCGAGAGGGCACTAGTTTTGATTTCTTTTCATTTACTGTGTACCCCTAGGGCAATTGGTAATCTTTTTACAAACACCAGATGCTTTAGAAGAGTGTCTGTTCTCTGCTTGAATTAGGCAGTCATCCAAGTAGGGATACATTTGAATTCCTTTTTGTCTGCAAAATGCAATTACTGGTGCCAGGCATTTTGTGAAGACCCTGGACGCAGTAGATAAGCCAAAGGGCAGTGCAGAGAAAGTACAGTTTTGTACCTACCATAAATGTAGATGTTAAATGCATCATCCACAACAGGCAGAACTGGAGGTATAGCTAAGGGCCTATGTTGTGGTAAGTGCAGAAAGGTCCTAAGCCTTTTTCTTGAATCTGAATAATCTTGTCCCTGCCATTGGAATTGTTCTTTCATGGCATGTAAGGTTTCCCCAAAGGAAAATTCCTCTGGTGGAGAGGCAGATGGAATGGATTCTTCAGCATCGGAATCTTCATAAGTAGAAAAAGGAGCCTCTGGCTGATCTGTAATGTCCGAGTCATCCGAAGAATCAGAGGACACTGGCTCGGGGGGCTCTGCTCTAGGTCTCTTTTCTGGAGGCTGAGAGGCCCTGTCTGGGTGAGATTGGGATCCCCTAATTAAGGATATTAAATCCTCTGCCAGAGTAAGCATTTGTGAACTAGAAGTGGGCCTGTGTGAGGGGGGCTTAGCAGGCACTGATTAACAGTTTTGGCTGCTTTAGCCCTGGCAAAGGCCTTAATAGACATGGCTGCAGGAGGCCTAGCAGCACCACGTGCTGGGGTAGAGACATCCAAAGGGATGGTGTCTGATAATTCACTAGGAACCACAGTAGTAGGCAAAACTTCAGAGGCCGATTCAACTAAGGTAGCAGGAGCCTCAGTAGTAGTCATGGATTCGCTGAAGATTGACCCGCTTTTCGGTTTCGCCGAAACAGACTCGGCTTGCTTAACCGTGGTTTCGCCGAAACCATGGACCGCGAGTGTCGGTCTTTTCTTTGCGTTTTTAACAATTTGGGTAGTCGGAGGATCCGACGGCATAATGTACGCAAAATCTGAGCCGAAAACTGTTCAGCAAACTCACCGACGCCTAAGCGTGCCGGTCGAAGGAAGCACAGGCTAAACAGGCTGCTACGTCGTGGTCTGGGCCTAAGCAAGGTAGGCAGTAAGAGTGGAAATCTTTATGAGGTATTTGTTTCCCACAAGTTAAACAGTTATTTACTTTTTCTGACATCGGCTGAGGCAAGAAAGAGTCCCCAACGGGTACTTAGCTTTAGAAGTCTTCAAGTAGTATTCGGTAGTAGTAATCTCTGGATCTGACCGACCGCACTTGCGAACAGCTTCTGCTTGGCCACGCTGCAAGAAAGACTGAGGAAATGGCCGGCTGATGCCTTTATACCCGAAGACCAGCAGAGATGACGTCGGGTGAAGTGCGACATCAGCCGAAGCCGGACCCAGACTTTGGAATCCGGCCGACCGAAGGGCTGCCTGACAGGACAACCCATTTGTTATGACTGCAGATGCATCCTTGAAGGACATCAGATGGGTTCTCCTGCCGTCAGGCAGGTCCTCGGTCAGCTGAATTCCAAAGTCTAGGTCCGGCGTCGGTTGTCGTCTCTTCTTCCCTGACGTCAGTGCGACAGGGGTATAAAAGAACCAGCCGACGCCATTTTCTTCAGTTTTTCTTGCCCCAGATGTCAGGTGCCCCCAGAAGGAAGGCAATACATAAATTTGTGTAATAAAGCAATGCCATATAATCAAAATACAAGTAGTGCAAGCAAATACACCATGAATGAATACTCCAATCAGGTTGTATGAGGAGGTGTTAGCCCATAGGCCTGTCCCAAGAGGGGAAGGAGGGAGGGAAACCTGGACTGCAGCTGTATTAGCACTCTAACATCTACATTTATGGTAGGTACAAAACTGTACTATGTTCATCGTGCATACAGCTGCAGTCATAACAGATGGGTAGAATCCCAAAGCTAAGAGGGGTGGTAGGCACTAGGTGGAACTCGGAGCCAGGATGCCCTGCAAGACTGCAGTGGCAAAGCCTGCTCTAGTTTTGGAGTATAATGGTAGGTGGTAGTGTTTGGAGAAGGTATGTACAGAACTCCAAGTGGCTGCTTCCAAAATATCTCTGGTAGGAACTCCTCTGAGGAAGGCTGCAGAGGTAGCTGTGGCCCTTGTGGAGTGAGATCTGATGCCTGTAGGTACAGTTTTGCCATGAAAAGAATAGCAAAAGCGTATGCAGTGGGCTATCCATTTTGAGATTGTCCATTTCGAAATTGACTTTCCTTGAGCTCCTACAGCATAGGACACAGAGCTGCTCTGATTTTCTGAAAGGCTTTGTTCTGTCCAGATAACGTAGTTGTCTGTGGATATCCAAGGAGTGTAGTAATCTCCCCTTTGTTTTGAGGATTAGGATAGAAGGTAGGTGAATGTATGGCCTGATTCAAGGCTACCCTGGATACCACTTTAGGCATAAAGGACGGGTTGGTTCGTAAGGAAACTGTCCTGATGGAAGATGATGAAAGGCTGCACAGCCATGAGAGCTTGTAGTTCTGAAACTCTACGAGCTGAGGTAATTGCCAGAAGGAAAGCTGTTTTCCAGGACAAATATTGCAAATCTGATGAGGCAGCTGGTTCAAATGGAGGCAAGGTCAGTTTTTCCAGAATGAAATTGAGATCCAAAGCAGGTATTGGTTGTTTTCTTGGGGGTCTTAGATTCTTAGCCCCTCTGAGGAACTGTCTTAAGAGAGGGTGAGAGAATAAGGGTGGAGCAGTGTTGTATTCTACAGAAATGGCTGAGGCATGGATTTTGATGGAGGAGAATGAAAGTCCACTACTTAGCAGCTCAGCTAAATACTGTAGTATTTGAGGTAAATTCAGTTTTTCAGGATCCTGGCCCTTTCCTCATTCCAGACACAAAACAATTTTGTGGAGTAAGCTTTTCTAGTTGACGGCCTTCTGGCCTCCAAAATGACATCCTGCACCTCCTTGGAGAGTAGGGTCTGTTGTGATGCTAAGGGATCTTCCATGCGGCTAGATTGAGTGTTTTTAGCTGGCTGTGAAGAGTTTTGAAGCTGTGCTGAGACAGGAGAAGAGGCATTAGAGGCAGGGTCCATGGTGGGGAATGCGTCAGTCTCCTCAGGAGTGGGTACCAATGTTGTCTTGGCCAGTCCAGAGCAATGAGGATTATCTTTGGTCTGCCTACTCTGGTTTTCAATAGAACTTTGGGCAGCAGAGGAAGAGGTGGGAAGGCATAAACTGTCATTGATGTCCAACTGAAAGAGCGTCCACTCTCCAGGCCTCTGGATGGAAAATCCTTGAGCAGAATTTTGTCAACTGGTGATTTTTGTGGGAGGCAAAGAGATCTATGTCTGGCCTTCCCCATACTTGGATTATTTCTGTAAAAACTTTTGGATGCAACTTCCATTCGTGTGGATCTGTCATATTTCTGCTTAGGTTGTCTGCCAGCGTGTTTTCATTGCCTGGCAAGTACTGTGCTTGTAGTTCGATTTGTAAGTCCATGGCCATGTTCCAAAGTGACATGGCCAGTCTGCATAGGGGGTATGAATGTGCTCCTCCCGGTTTATGTACCACAACTGTGGTGTTGTCCGTTCTTATCAATAGTTGGCCTGGTTGCAGAAGGTCCTTGAAAGCTATAATAGCATTTATTACTGCTAGCATTTCCTTTTGATTGATGTGAAGGTGCTTTTCTTTTTGGGACCATTTGCCCTGAATGCACCGATCTGTCATGTGCGCCTCCCAGGCGTAGTCAGAGGCGTCTGTTGTGATGACTTGATTTGCTTGAGGCTTGCTGAATGGAAGACCTGTGTTTGTTTGGCATGCTTGAGCCCACCACAGAAATTCCTTTTGCAGACATGGAATTAGTGGTATTATTGTTTCCAAACTGTGGCTGTGTTGAGACCATATGTTTTTCAGGTACCATCGAAGTTTCCTCATATGCAGCTTTGCACATGGGATTAGTAAGATGCAAGATGCCATAAATCCCAGAGCCTGCAGGATTTTCCTTGCAGTCAGCCTGGTGCAATTTGCTAGTGCTCTGAAGTATTGAGTTAGTTGCCCCTGCTACTCTGGCGTGAGGTAGGCCATTTGGGTGTTTGTGTCCAAGTTGGCACCCAGGAAAATTATCTTCCGAGAGGGTATTAGCCTTGATTTCTTTTTGTTGACTGTGTATCCCAGAGAGCTCAACATTATTACATAAGCCAGATGTTTCAGAAGAATGTGCTTGCTGTCCCCGCTTGGATCAGGCAGTCGTCCAAATAAGGGTATATTTGTATCCCTTGAAGTCTGCAGAAGGCAATTACTGACGCCAGGCATTTCGCGAATACTCTGGGCGCAGCAGATAAGACAAAGGGCAATGCAGAGAATTGATAATGGGTTGAACCTGCAAGAAATCTGAGGTATCTTCTGCAATTTTGTCTGATTGGGACATGCAGGTATGCCTCCTTGAGGTCCAATGTTACCAGCCAAGACTCCTTGCCCAGCATGGGAAGAAGTTGCTGTAGAGTGAGCATCTTGAATTTTGGTACGAGTAGAAATGCGTTTAGGATGGACAGGTCCAAAATAGGTCTCCAATCTTTTCCCTTCCTTGGTACCAGGAATAGCCTGGAATAAAAACCTTGACCTTGTTCGTGCGTAGGTACCTCTTGAATAGCTTTCATGTCTATGAGCTCTAATTTGCCTTTGTGCCTCTGCCCTTTGTGTGGCAGGTTTGGCATGCCTCATTTTTGGAAGGGTGTGAAAATGGAATCTGTAGCCTCTGTTTATAATGTCCAGGATCCATTTGTCTTTTGTGACAATATGCCAATTCTTTGAAAATAATGCCAGCTTTCCTCCTAAGGGGGCTGCCATTTGAGTCTTGCTTGGCATGCAAAGGGGAAAGTCATTGTGCTTGCTTTCTGAATGATTGCGAGTTATCCTCACCACCTCTGTGTAGGAGCTTGCCATTGTCTGCCTCTTTGGGGTCTGTCTGTGGCTGGAAAGGACCAATTTTTGGAAGGCCAATTTCTGAAACGTGGGGGTTGTACCTGTAGAAAATCTCAGTTTGCATTGATTTTGCCTTTTCTTCCATTTTCCTTAATACCTCCTCAGCATTAGCACCAAATAAAACATCCTTTTGAAGAGGAGCATCTAGTAATTTAGCTTTGACATGATCAGGCAAGGTTTGTTCCTTGAGCCAGGCATGTCTACGTATGACTGATCCTGTAACAGCAGCTCTACATGAGGCCTCTAGAGCAGCAAAACCACATTGTAAGGTATGCTTACCCACTTGTTCTGCACTATGCATCAAATCCTGCAACTCCTTCAAGTCTGGTTGTTCAGGTTCTGACATTTTACTTTTCAATTGTGATAACAAAAACTGCTGGTATTTTAGCACATAAGGCCCTCATGGTTAAGGTAGCAGAGGTATATACCTTTTTTCCCCACCTTTCTAAAGATCTGGAACCTCTCTCTGAAGGTAATGGATTTTTAGCAGTGGAGGCCTTAATTCCCTTGGGGCCCTGTGAGATGGTTTCTGGGTCAGCAGCATGGCTTTTGTATAAAAATTGGTGCGAATCAGGAACCCTGTAGTACCTGTCCGGCTAACTGGGGCTGGAGGCAGAGAGTCCGGGTTAAGGCAGGCCTCAGAGTAAACATCATTTAGAATGTCCAAGACAGGAGGTATAGCCAGAGGCCTGTGCTGAGGTAGTAAGAGAAATTCCCCAAGCCTTTTCTTGGAATCAGAATAACCTTGACCTTCCCAGTGGAAGTGTCCCCTTAAAGTATGCAGAGTTTCCCCAAATGAGTAATCCTCTGGGGGGGATACAGAAGGAATGGACTCCTCCACATCAGAGTCTTCAAAAGGGGAGTAAGAATGTTCCTGATCAGAGTGCTCTGAAATAATGGAGCCCTGATCAGAGGAGGGGGATTCTTCCTCCACTCTGGGCCTTTTGTCCGGTGGGGGCCGAGAACCCCTGATAAGAGTAATTAAATCCTCAGCCATTTTAAGCATCTGCTTTTTAGGCATGGGGCATGGAGATGGGCCCTGTGTAGCTTGTCTCTTAGAGTGCATGGCTGCTTTAGACTTAGTGAAAGCCTTGATGGAGAAAGAAGGTCTGAAAAAACCTTGAGTGGAGGTAGACCTGTCCACATTTTGAGGTTCAACGCCAAGAGTGGCTTCGGTATCTGTAGTCGGGGTGTGGGCCGAAGAGCCTGCGACCTCGGGCACAGGAGACACCGCCAATGTAGTGTCGTCGGTAGTCAGGGTCTGCGTAGGCGCCTCGCTGAAAACCGGACCACGTGTAGTCTGCTTTGGCGTGGTGTCGGTAGAGGCCGCGGACCTCGTGTGTCGGTCCTTATCCTTGCGCTTTTTTAGACAAAACTGGAGTCTGAGTATCCGACGACATAATATAGTTAAATGTTTTTCCAAAATAATGCTGGGCGAACTCCGCCCGACGCTTAATGGTGCGTTTGTTAAATGTAGCACAAAAGCGACAGACCGAGACGTCGTGGTCTGGGCCTAAACAAGGTATACAGAGGGAATGGAAATCCTTATGCGGTATTTGCTTCCCACAAGAAATAAAATTATTAACTTTGTCTGAAATCGGTCTGAGGCAAGAAAAGTTTCCCCAACGAGGTACTTAGCTTTCAGGAAGACTTCGGTTTCAAAATTTTCGTAATTTCAGGAGCTGGCCGACCGGCACTTGCGAACTGCTTCTGCTTCGGGCACCGTGCGGCAAGAAAGACTGAAGAAAATGGCGTCGGCTGGTTCTTTTATACCCCTGTCACACTGACGTCAGGGAAGAAGCGACGACAACAGACGCCGGACCTAGACTTTGGAATTCGGCCGACCAAGAACCCGCCTGACTGCAGGAGAACCCATCTGTTATGACTGCAGCTGTATGCACGATGAACATTTGGTAATGTATTGAGCCAGCTATGAATCTGAGGTATCTTCTGCAAGACTGTGATTGGGACATGCAGGTATGCCTCTTAGGTCCAAAGTTACGAGCCAAGCCCTCTTGCCCAGCATGGGCAGTAGCTGCTGTAGGCACAACATCTTGAATTTTGGAACTTCCAGAAACGTATTTAGTATAGACAGGTCCAGTAGTGGTCTCCAGGTTTTGTCCTTCCTGGGCACTAGGAAAAGTCTGGAGTAAAATCCTTGCCCCTGCTCTTGTTGTGGTACTTGCTGAATGGCCCTCATGTCCATGAGGGCTGTAATTTGTTCTTGTGCCTCTGCCCATTGATTGTGTGGCAGGTCTGGCATGCCCTTTGACCTTGGTAGAGAGTGAGAAAATGGAACCTGTAGCCTCAGGACACTATGTTCAGGACCCATTTGTTTTGCGTTACCATTTGCCAATTTGATGAAAATAGTGCTAGTTTTCCCCCCAAGGGGGCTGTCAAAAGAAAACTGCTGGGAACTGGTAGAGAAAGTCATTGGGACTGTTTCTTGTAAGGTTGTGATTTGTCTTCACTTTTGGAGGTAGGAGCACCCCATTGTTTAGGCCTGTATGAGCCTTGGGGCAGAGATCTGCCTCTGGGATGCCTGTATCTGCCTCTGTGGTCTGACAATGGAAAGGAATTTTTAGGCCAGTTCCTGCTAAACCTGGGTGGCTGTACCTGTAAGAAATCCTTGACTGTCTGCATGGATTTTGCTTTATCCTCCATTTTTTTCAACACCTCTTCTGCTTTAGTACCAAAGTATCATGCTGCAATGGTGCATCTTATAATTTTGCTTTTAACATGATCAGGCAGATTGTTCCTTTAACCAAGCATGCCTTCTAATAACAGAGCCTGTAACAGCAGCCCTGCAAGAGGCCTCCAGTGAATCATAACCACATTGCAAAGTATGCTTTCCCACTTGTTCAGTTGCATGCAATAAATCTTGCAATTCCTTGTTTTGAGCATTCAGTATTTGTCAACATTTTCTGTTTAAGCAATGACATCAAATATTGCTGATATTTAAGCATATGAACCTGACAATTTAAAGCCCTTACAGCCAGGGTAGCAGAAGTGTGGACTTTTCCCCCCATCTGTCTAGAGCCCTAGAATCCCTATCAGAGGGGACAGGGTTTTTTGCAGTGGAAGCTTTAATCCCCTTGGGACCCTGAGATATAGTTTCTGGGTCAGCA
This sequence comes from Protopterus annectens, assembly GCF_019279795.1. NCBI lineage: Eukaryota > Metazoa > Chordata > Ceratodontiformes > Protopteridae > Protopterus > Protopterus annectens. Next base: position 730,889,688 of record NC_056741.1, on the reverse strand, counting down.
GCGGGGTTTTTATATAGGAATTTATGAGAATCCGGGACCCTGTAGTATCCGACTGGCTTAGCAGGTGCAGGGGGTAAAGAGTCAGGGGACAGGTCGGACTCTGAAAATACATCTACAATGTCTAGAACAGGTGGAATAGCAAGGGGTCTGTGTTAAGTAGCAGAAAGTCTGAGCCTTTTCTTAGATTCAGAATAATCTTGGCTCTCCCAGTGGAAATGCTCCCTCATGGTATGCAGGGTTTCCACAAAAGAATAATCCTCCGGAGGAGAGGCTGAAGGAATGGATTCTTCAGCATTAGAATCCTCATAGGGAAGCATGGAATAATCTTGTTCAGAAGAGGTTCGATACCTGATCAGAAGAATCATACTCTGTCTCTTGCCTAGGCCTCTTATCAGGAGGGGGATGGGAGCCCCTGATCAAAGTAATTAGGTCTTAGGCCATTTTGAGCATCTGTTTTTTAGGCATGGAAGTCTGAGTAGGAGAATGCTGTACTTGTCTAGAGCTGCTTTAGTCTGTCTTTGAAGCTGAAGATGGCTTAATATATAGTTGTGCAGGTCTGAAGACACCCTCAAAAACAGATGCCTGCTCAGCGGCTCCAGACCCATCTGAGGGAATGGTTTCAGAGTGTCCAATACCTTTGAGTATCCAGAGGCCCAGTCAGCTCCATGTAGGAGTCTGTAGCGGGTGCCAGGGGCTGCGAAAGCACCTCACTGAGAACCGGCGACTGGCCTAGTACAGGCTTAATCTGTTTTGGACCTCGGATGCCTATCCCTGTCCTTGCATTTTTTGTAAACTCTGGTTGTCGGCTGGTCCAACAGCATTACATAATTAAATCTTCGGCCAAAGTAATGAAATGCAAAATCAAACAGACGCTAGCTGTCGGTTTTGTGCTAGATTTAACCAACGCACTAAGCAACGTTGTGATCAGGGCCTAGGCAAGGAATACAGTAAGAGTGAAAATCCTTATGAGGTATTAGCTTCCCACAAGAAATACAATTAACTTTTTTGACATCGGTCTGGAGCAAGAAAAAAGTTTCCCCAATGGGGTACTTAGCTTTAATGAAGACTTCGGTTCTGAAATTCGGATTTGAAAAATCTCAGGAGTCGGCAGACTGGCACTTGCGAACTGCTTTTGCTTCGGGCACCGCGCGGCAAGAAAGACCGAAGAAAATTGTGTCGGCTGCATCTTTTATACCCCTGGCGCACTGACATCAGGGAAGAGGCGACAGCAACCAATGCCGGACCTAGACTTTGGAATTCTGGCCGACTGAGGGTAGCCTGCCAGCAGGATAACCCAAGAGTAATGACTGCAATGCAACAGTGAAACAGGAACATCCTCTTTGATTTTGTATGACAGTACAAGTTGGGAGCCTTTGATGTTTTGTATCACAGAAAAAGGCTAGTTACATTATTGAAGTTGGGGCATGTAGGCAGACTTTAGTTGGTATTTGATGTAATGGTTTTAGTTTGAGTAATCTTGCAATTCAAATCAGTTTTGTTTTGAAAGGCCTGGAGATTAGGTTACAAACAGGCTAGAGGGTAAAATATGTACTTGAAGGTTTCAGGCTAAATTTAAATGACAGAATAGGATCAAATTAATGCCTTCAAGAAGGGTTTGCTATGGGATTAAGGCTCACTTAAGGGGTGGAAACAAAGCCACACAGTGGAAAAGTTATGTTTTTACCATAACGTTCCATCTGCGTTGGTGATCTTCATTCATGGATTACAGATGGGGTGTCTGTTCTGTCCCTGGAACAGAGTCTGCTGTGAAGCTCACATCAACCAAAAAAAAACTCGAGCCAAGTCTAACCCATGGTTCCCCTCTCTATATTACCCTCAGACAGTTTGCCCATAAGGAAGAAAAAGTGGAAGCTTTATCTGAGCAACATCCCTATCACAGGCTAGGACCATATCCGAACCTTCAGGAGTCTTTTGGAGGCAAACCGGTGGGGGGGTTGTAATGAATGAATGATCAACACAGATGGAACGTTATAAGAACGTAACTTTCTGATGTTAACTTTCATTCATTCCTTATTGATGGGACAAAGTCCCTGGCTACTTTGTTTCCTGGGAGACACTACAGAAGAATATTACTGAGTACCACTGAACCAAAGGTTGCTGCTGCAAAAATAAAATCCACAAAGCTCTTGCATGGAAAACAGACTTGTAACTGATCTTGTACTTTAGATAGTAATGAGGCTTTGTTCTGTTGGTAAATTAAGCAAATAGTCTCTCAACCATTTAAACAAAGTAACTTTGGAAACTATGCTCCCCAATCTTGGTCCTGAGAATGACACGAATAACTAGTCAGATGTTCGTTATGCCTTGGTTCTGTATAATTGCCCATGCACGCCAAGCAAATGTACTGCATATTCTCCTTTGTTAGAAAAATTTGGAAAGAAAACTGGTAGATTTATGATTTGATTACTAGTCAAGTCTGAAATAACCTTGGATAAAAAGGAGGGGTTAGTCCTGAGTGATACTTTGTCCTTATGGAACACTAAGGACGTTTTGTGCACAAAGGTTGCAACTCTGAAATTTGTCTCTGAGATAATGGCCACCAAGTCTTCCAGGATAAAAATTTCAGATTGCAGTTGGCAGCAGATTTAAAGGGAGGAGTCAAGGATTGTATAACTAAATTTAAATTCCAGGGCTCGATCGGTGGTATGAAGGGGGCCTAGTGTGTGCAACTCCTTTTAGAACTGTTGTACAAAGGCTGTGTGAAATCAAGGAAGAGTCCTCGAAACCATGAAAATTGGAGACTGCCGCCAAATGTACTTGAACAGTTGACGCTGTAGCTCCTGAATGGAGAAGGTTAGATAACTAATCCGACACTGTAAAAAGCAGGGCCGAAGAACGATAAATTCCATTTTTAAGAGACCAAAAACTGAACCTTTTCCACTTATTTAGATAGTTTCCTGGTGGATAGTTTATGGGAAAGCCAGAAGAATGTCACGTACAGGGAAGGACAGCTTGTTTTGCCTGGCAAATACTTGAAGTGGAGGAGCCAAGCCTAAGGCGCAATGTTCAGATGAATCAAACCCTGTGAGTGCGACAATTCCAGAGTTGGATCCAAAATCCATGGTTGATGTACTACATGAGGCCAAAGAAAGGGAAACAAAATTTGTCAGACCAGTAGGGTGCAATGAGGATTACTTTGCTTTTCAACCAGAAAACAAATCAAAAACAATGGCTGCACAATTCACAAGGCTAGCCTATTCTCTTGGTATTCTGAAGACTCAAATATGCAATTCTTCAAATGTGGTCACCTGACCTCTGGTCCTTGGTACAAGACAGCAACGGTGATCAAAATGCACAGCCTCCTTGGAGGACGCTACGGAAGCCAGCTAAGATGGCTGCCCAGTCCTAAAGCTCTGGACAGTCTGAAGCGTGCAACTCCTGTAAGCAGGTACAATGCCAGCGGGCACATGTGCAATTCAATAAACGTGGGCATGCACGCTGTGCAATTCCAATAAACATGCATGTAAAACTTGGATAAATGTGTAAATCACTGTGTATATATAAATAAATAAATATATATATATATATATATATATATATATATATATATATATATATATATATACACATATACATATATATATATATATATATACATATATATATATATATATATACATAAATATATATATATATATATATATATATACATATATATATATATATATATATATATATATATATACATATATATATATATATATATATATATATATATATACACACACACAGAGACATGTATATATGTATACGTGTATAATGCACAGCCTTGTATGTTTCAAGTTCCCGTCTTCAGAGGTGTTGGGCTGCTGCCAAGACGGTTGTGAAGGACATCCATGTATGATGCACTCCCTATGGCAGACTGGCATCCTAGCAAGTTATTCTTGTGCAATTCTTGAGTAACAGAGTAATTTCTATATGGCAATGCTGCCATCTCACATTTAATCTCAAAACTGCTACTTAATCACCACCATTTATATGCTATGAAAACACAAACCAACTAGTCAATTTGGTATCCTACATAACCTCAGTTTGCTCCATCAAGATTGGTTTTCTTGTCCGGAGCAACTTCCACCTTAACTTCCCTTAGTCTCTTTCTGCTTACGCAGCCATGCTTGAAGGCTTTGTGCTTCCTCTATTACCTCTCTCAGCAAACCCATCTTTCAACCTGCTTTTACCAGATCAATTCTCTCCAAATCTTCAGCCTTCTTTTGCACCCTTTTTGGCTTCAAACATGAATGCGGAATCTTACCATTAACCACTTAAAAAGAAAAAGGTACAAGCTACAATTAATTTCAATCATATGTAAATCCTGGCAGCGGTAGGTTCCAATGTCAGGGAAGACTGGACTACTTATGTCAATTTGTTCTGAAACCATCTACAAATATTTACTTTCACTCATACCTTAGGTTTTTTTTTTGTTGTTTTTTAAACAATTACATATTTAGCTATCCATTCCGGGCACATACATCTACATGAAGTAGATTAGACCCAATTCACCTCGGATTTGAATCTTACAGATTAAAAAAGTCTGTAGAATCATCATCCACCACCACTGCAATTACTGCTACAGAAGGCTCTAGCCTTCTGAAGCAGCTATGCTGATCGTGCAGACATTACAATCTGAAAATAATTTCTCACAATGAGCTGCGATTAACAAAGTAACGCTTGAAAGCACAGAACAAAATGTTCAGAATAGACTTGACAACACACAAAACTGAACTAAGAGAAAAGCTTGAGCTGCACAGAATTATGAAAAGCTGAAGGACTTGGTAGAAATACTTTACATATGCATAATAAAAATCAAAAACATCTCAGTACTAAGACCATATGCACCAGAGCTGTTGCATTGTTCTAAAGAGTTGCCATGAAAAGTAGCCATCTGTTCAAAAATACTTTAGCCTGCAGGACTGTGACCCTCTAAAATGTTGCTCTTCACTTAAGTTTCTTGAAACTGTCAATGGTAATCATGCAGACTTTCCCCAAATACAGCGTGCACTGCGAACAATGTTTTTAAAACACAATAGCTACAGCACCACTTCCAGGAAAATGCATCAAAAGTTATCAATAGCCTCAACTTATAAGAAACTTCCTCAGTACACACTACCCTAAAGTAAACGAAATACTTAGCCAAATGGGGAAGATCCCTTAAAGTATAATCTATGGTATCAGTGAAGCACCTAGACCTACTGCTTTGATTTAAATTCCTTGAGAGCTTTAGCTTCATGGTTCACACCAAGTCTGAAACTCATTACTGGTAATATTTTCTCTTGAAAATCAGTTACCAAAAATGGAGAACATGTAAGCACTGGAGTGAGCATCAGTGAACACATTTAAAAAGTATGACTGAAGAGGAACTCAAACCATGGTGTTTTAGAAAGCTAGCTGTAGCACACCTACCTGTTTCAGGGCATTGCGAGCGATAGTCTGAAAAGCCTGATCAACATTTATGGCCTCTTTGGCACTGGTTTCAAAATATGGAATGTTATTCTTACTTTGGCACCAAGCTTGTGCCCGTTTGGTGGGGACCTGACGGTTATCTAAGTCGATCTTATTTCCCAGCACAACAAAGGGAAAGTTTTCAGGGTCCCGTGGGCTGGCCTGAATAAGAAATTCATCCCGCCAGCTGTCTAGTGTCTTAAATGTATTAGGTGTGGTGACATCAAAGACTAGAACACAACAATCAGCTCCTCTATAGAATGCCACACCTAGAGACTGGAACCGCTCTTGTCCTGCAGTGTCCCAGATCTGAAAGAGAAAACAGAAAAAAAAAATGTAGTCATTACAATCTAAGGAATCAAAGACATATGGTAAACATGCAATTCTAAACTGAACCAAAACAAACCATGAGCATGTAAGATTCAAAAGCCACATGACTATTTACATGGCTTCATGCATTACATTTTTTTGAGGTGCTGCAACGTGGTTCCTCTGGTTTTTGAATCCTAAAACCCAAGGAACAACTGCTTCTGCTCAATTATACTTCATTACTTGTGGCATGTCTATAAATATTAATCTATTTTGTAGTTCCTATAGCACTATGAGGTCTGGGCACATTGTGCTCATGTTACTTTGTTAAAGGTCTTCACACTCACATTAGTTTCTGTTTTGACATGATTAGAGAGAGCTGTGTAAGTAAACGTAAGTTGTACAAGATCTTACCATAACAGTGGAAGTATTCTTTACTCTGGGGAAATTCTGCAAAGGACAACCGAATGTCCAGCCAGCATACCAAAGCCTCAACACCTTCCAGGCATATGTCAGACATGTATCCTGTAAGCAAGGGCAAGGGATGTGTACACACCTAATCCTCAAAACTCAAGTGCGACCAAAAATAAAACAGCACCCCAGGGAAAAACAACATATACATTCAGGAAAGGAAGGAGGAGAAAAGGGTGCAAGGAGGATCACTCAGCCAGGACAGTAAAAGTAAAGGGGGGGGGCAGGAGGGAGGAACAATACTACAACAGTGAGAAGTAGGACATCTGTTACAGTAAGATTTCACACAACTGTACTATGTCGCTTCTGATTGTTGCAGTATTCGTTATTCTTGGGAGAGTACAAAAGTTAATGGAAAGTATAGGAGGTGGAAGGCATGGAGAAGCTCTGAAAAAAACATGAAGAATGGCCTTAGCAAAACCCACCCTGACCCTAGAAATAAACTTGCAATTTCTGATAAAGACTGAAGACCAAGTAGGAGCTTTCAATAAGGATCCAATGTCCAGACCCATTAAAGCACCAGAAGAGGCCACTGCCCTGTTAGAATGAGCATGAACAAAAAAGGTATGCTGCCTGACATGAAAATAAGAAATTGCCTTAGAAATCCAGGGGGAGATGGTTTGCTTAGATGCATCCAAATCCAATTTGACATTAAATGAAAAAGCATCTCAAACTTCCTCATATGCTTTGTTTTGTCACAATAGTATCAGAGCTGTCTGAATACAAGGTGTAAAGAATGCTCTCACTAGGATTGAGGGAAAAAAAAGTAAGGATGATGAATGGGTTGATAAAAGACAAATCATTAACCATATAGGGTATAAAAAGGATTGCTATGAAGAGCCCCTGTGAAAAACAAAAAAGGAGAAACAGCCATGACTGCTTGAAGTTCAGAGACCCTCTTGGTCGAAGTACAATGTTGTAGGGAAGAATAAACTGCAGGCTCAAGAGTGGACTGGGTCAATTTTAAAATTAAAGGTACCAAGAAGGGATAGGCTTTCTTGGAAGCTGAATATGAAGGCACCTTTTAAAAATGGACAAACTAGAAGCCAGTGGTGGATTTCAGAGGAAGACCAGCAGAAATGGCTGAAAAATGGAATTTAAAAAGAATGCAAAATCAGAACAGAGTAACTTATGAACAAGTACTATATCAGCCCCACAGAAAGGTCCAGGTCATGCTTAATATACCAAAAAAAAAACACTTCCACTACCAGAAAATAATGAGTGACTAAATGGGTTTTCTGGCCTCCTGCAAAACCCAAAGCGCATTCTCAGGAAGGGTTTTGACTCCTTTCAGCACTAAAATTACCCAAAGTGTAAACTGAAGGATGGACAAGTGAGGGTTACAGAAAAATCCCTTGCCTTCTATGAAGAAATCTGCCCCATGAGGCAATTACTCCTGGACAGATTAAATAAAAAGGGGAACCAGTGCTGTCTGGTCTAAAAAAAGGCACCAGCAAGATTTTGGGTGTGTACCACATGATCTTGTGTAGGACGTTTGGTAGTAGGAGAGGGGACAGGCATATAGAAATCCCCTTCCATGAAAAAGGCAAGGTGTCTACTTTTCAAGCCAGAGGACTTGGCACTAAAAAACTGTTCAGAGGGGAAGCAAAACTATCTACATGAGAAACACCCAATGTACACAAAGATCTCCCTGTGAAACATCCATTTATGAAGTACTGATTCATGAAGGTATGTCCTGGACCTGCTCAAAGATTAGGCCACCAGACTGCGCTCTGAAGGAGTGCAGACTGAAAAACCAAGTAATGGAGGACTGTAAAATCCTAAGCCTGAAGAACCAGCCTGCAAAGGTGGTATGATTTTGTGCCCTCTTGCTTGCTGATATACCACATGACTGTGGGATGGTCTGTAAAAACCTTTACAGGACCTGGAACCCAAAAGGAGTGAAAAGCCTGGAGAGGTAGAACTCTCATCTCCTTGACGTTGATATGGTCTATCAGTTGTTGATGGGACCAAAGACCCTGGACTTGTACAATGCTGTAGGAAGCTCCTCAACCATAAGCATCTGAGTACGACTCCTGAGTAGGGAGAGGAACCTCAAAGATCTGGATTTAGGGAAATCTGGTGAATCCACTAGTATAGCTACAGCTTGAGACAAAAACAAGATACACCAGAGGATGGCAGTGCTGCAGCCAAACATTCTTGAGATACCACTGGCAAAGGGAATCATGGGTATAATGGATACCATGCATCACAGAGCTGAGAATTCCCTTGCAGAAAGAACTAGGAGATGGGAAATAGTCAGAGAGGACCTTGGGAGGCAGGAGACATGTCAACATTGAAATGTTCAGAGTCCTGCAACCCAAAAGTACAGAGGAGTCCGACTGAGATAGTGTGTGAACCCTACAATGAGCAGAAGCATAGTGAAGTGCAGATTCTGAAGCAGGAGCTGCTGAGAAAGGGCCTGAATTAAGGAAATATTTGAAGTCGGCAGAAGGCAATCACAGGGGTCAGACGTTCAGTAAAAACACTTGCAGCTGTAGAAAGCCTAATAGGCATAGCATAAAATGGATTGTGAGGAAAAACAGAAAAACGTAAAAACCTCCTGAGAAGGCGAATAGGAATTTGGAGTTTGTGTCCTGCAAATCCAGTGATACCAGAAAGGTTTGAGGAAGCAAAGGGAAAGTGTCTGAAAAGAAAACTTCCTGAAAGAGGGGACCTTGAGAAAGGTGCTATGAAAAGACAGGTGCAGAACAGGCCTCCACAACCCCACCTTCCTTTGAACCAGAAAAATTTTGGAATAAAAGACTGTTCCCTGCCAAGAGAAAGGGACAGGTTAGATGGTTCCCTGTTCCACCAGACCCTGCAGAACCAGAGGAAAATGAGGAAGCTGGCAAGAAGGCATATGAGGAAGGGATTTAAAGTAACCATTTTGGATAATGGAGATTAGAGTGTCTGTGGTTTTCTGTTGCCAAAAAGGAAGTCAGCCTGAGGGACACAGGAATCTGGCTGAGGGGGAAGGGAGGCTGGATGTCAGAGGCAGATTTGCAAGGAAAAGAAAGTTTTGGCCCACAGAACTCGAAGAGCTTATCTGGAAAATTCACTTAGGAGCACTCTTGCTCCTAGCAGGCTGTTTAGGCTGCCTGCAGACAAAAGGTTTAGCTAACTCCAATGGACCTTGGGGACACAGGAACAAAGATTTGCTATTAAGTCCTGCATAACCATACCCTTATCCTTAAGGAGTTATTTTGCAGCAGCACTAAAGATTCTGGCTGTCTAAGGTGGACTAACAATTTGTCATTAATGTTGTCAGGTAAGGACCGAAGGTGCAGCTAAGAGCATGTCCTCGTAATAGATCCAGATGCATCTGCCCTAGAAGAGACAGCAGCAGCAGCACCATAACTGCATTTAATGGAATGGCAAGACAACAGAGGTGTTAAACTCAAAAGAGAAAGGGCAGAAGTCTTACTGTCCAAATTAGGCATATTAAAGTTCTCCCAGCCGGAAAAGAGCCAGGACTTGTCTAGTCATGAAGGTCTGAATCAATTTCCATGAAAACCAAAGTAGAAGTAAGCACCCGCACCCATCTCTCTCCACAGCACAGCTATCCTTGTCAGAAGGCAAAAAAGTTTGGAAGAGAACACTTTAGATGACTTATATGTGGACATGGAAACAGCAGGATCAGCTTAAAAGACTTTTAAACAAAAACTTCAGATCCTCAGGGACTTTATAGAACCTGTCTGACTTCTTTGGGGTCAGAGGTTGAGAGCTAAGTGCCTGAAAAGCTGCAGAAAAGGTATCCAAAAGGGCAGGCAAAACACAAAAGAGCAGAAGGTCAAGTAGAGTCCATTTACAAAAGTTCATAGTTAACTTTTTTTTTGAAAAGAAACATCAGAACAGTCCCACTTAAAATGACATTATGCAGACAATTGTATCCCCAAAAGATTATTCAAAATAATCAGGAGAGAGTGAATTTTCAAACCTAAAGGTGTGATGAAAGTGGATACTTGCAGGAGAAGTCTCAAGACTCCATCAGAATCCCTAGGCCTTTTAGAAGGGGTGGAAGGCCATGAGGCAGAAGTAACAGACAACCTTTGTGGGGTTTTGGGGTCAGAAGGGCAATGACACCCCCACCCCCCAAGTCAAACGTCATGCCACTTTGTGAGGATCCCTGGCCCCAAAAGCTCCATGTTTAAGAAAAAAAAAACAAAGGAACATCTGCATTAACAAATCTGGGAATTTCAGACCTCTGCCTAGACTTGATAAGGGTACCAGGCACTTCTTCCGTAACTAGTATTTGGCAAGCTCCCCCAGGCACCTCAAATGTAAATCAGTCATGGCTCCCCTCTACATCTGTACAGGCTAGGCAGACTGTGGGTTAGCAGCTCCATATCAGCCTCCAACTGTATTGCAGCAGAGGGAATGGACATTGGTACTGGTCAGTCCTCAGTTTCTTAATCCAACCTAATGGAGATGTCCAGTGCAGGCTTGACAAAGTACAGTTTTGTACCTACCATAAATGTAGATGTTAGTGTTCACCCTGCTACAGTCATCACACTTGGGTTATCCTGCCGTCAGGCAGTCCCGCAGTCGGCCTGAGTTCCAAAGTCTTGGTCCGGCGTATATAGCTATATAAAAATAAAACAATACCTTCAGGCACAAGCAAATACACCACAGATGTTGTATAGGAGAGTGGTATAGATAAGTTCAGCTAGTTCAGAGGGGATGGAGGGAGGGTAACCTGGACTGCAGCAGGGTGAACACTCGAACATCTACATTTATGGTAGGTACAAAACTGTACTATGTTCATCGTGTTACCCTGCTGCAGTCATCACACTTGGGTTGAATCCCAAAGCTAAGGATGGGTGGTGGAGTTAAACAGGGTTAGAAGCTAGTAAGCCCTGCAAAACTGCAGTGGCAAAACCAGCTCGAGTCTTAGAATATAGAGGTAAGTGATAGTGTTTGGTGAAGGTGTGCACTGAACTCCAAGTTGCAGCTTCCAGAATATCCTTGGTTGGCACTCCCCTGAGAAAGGCTGCTGATGTAGCTGTAGCCCTGGTGGAGTGGGACCTAATGTTAGCAGGTACCGGTTTCCCATGATGCGTGTAGCAGAAACGTATGCAATGCCCTATCCATTTAGAAATGGTCTGTTTTGAGATAGCTTTTCCTTGTGATCCTGCAGCATAGGCGACAAAGAGCTGGTCAGATTTTCTGAAAGCCTTAGTTTTATCCAAGTAGTAACGTAATTGCCTGTGAATGTCCAAAGAGTGCAGGAGTCTTTCTCCTTTGTTCTGGGGATTTGGGAAAAAGGTGGGCAAATGAATGGTTTGGTTTAGGGCCACACTGGATACCACCTTTGGCATAAAGGAAGGGTTAGTTCGTAGAGGGACTGTCTTGATGAAAAATGAGGAAAGGCTCCACTGCCATTAGTGCCTGTAGCTCAGACTCTTCTAGCTGAGGTTATTGCTAGTAGCAGGGCAGTTTTCCATGAAAGAAATTTTAAATCTGCAGAAAAAGCTGGTTCAAAGGGCGGCAGTGTAAGCTTTTCCAGAACAAAGCTGAGATCCCAAGTAGGTGTTGGTGCTCTCCTGGGTGGTCTTATGTTCTTAGCCCCTCTGAGGTACTGTCTTAGGAGTGGATGAGAGAATAAAGGAGGATCCGTGTTGTAATGAGCTGAAATTGCTGAGGCATGGATCTTAATAGATCCAAAGGAAAGTCCTTTGTGCAACATCTCAGTTAAATATTGTAGAATCTGAGGAATGTTTGGATCAAGGGGATTTTGGCCTTTAGCCTGGTTCCAGGCGCAAAATCTTTTCCATTTGTCTGAATAGGTTTTCCTGGTGCTGGGCCTCCTGGCCTCCAGAATGACATCCATAACAGCTTTGGACACAGGTGTTGGCTGGTTGTTCAGGTAATTTGCCATGCAGCCAGGTTTAAAGTCTTGAGCTGGCTGTGTAGAATCTGACTGTCTCGCTGGGTGAACAGGGGAGGAATTTGTGGTAAAATCCATGGTGGGCCATGCTCCTTAGAATTTGATACCAATGCTGGCGTGGCCAGTCTGGTGCAATGAGTATCATTTGTGGCCTCTCTAGCCTGACTTTCAGCAGTACCTTTGCTAGAAGAGGCAGTGGAGGAAAGGCATACACTGTTAATGTTTTCCAACTGAATGAGAGGACGTACACTTTCCAAGCTTGTGGATGGAATGTCCTTGTGCAAAATTTTTGAAGTTGGTAGTTTTGGGGGCTGGAAAACAGATCTATGTCTGCGCGTTCCCATTTTTGAGCTATCATTGCAAATACTTGAGGATCTAGTTTCCACTCGTGTGGATCCATGATGTTTCTGCTTAGGTTGTCTGCCAATGTGTTTTTCTTTCCTGGCAGGAATTGTGCTTGTAACTGAACCTGGTAAGACAGAGCTGTGTTCAACAAAGTCATTGCTTGCCTGCATAGAGGGTAGGAATGTGTGCCCCCTTGCTTATGTACCACATTACTGTGATATTGCCCGTCTTTATTATTAGTTGTCCTGGGTGTAAGAGGTCCTTGAAAGCTGTTAGGGCATTCTGTACTGCTAGCATTTCTTTTTGATTGATATGCACATGTCTTTGATCTGTAGTCAATTTGCCCTGAATGCACTGTCCTGCCATGCGTGCTCCCCAGGCATAGTCCGATGCATCTGTTGTCATAGTTTGCCTGGTTGTGGGTAAGGTGAAAGGCTGACCCTTGTTGAGGTGACATGCCTGTGCCCACCATAGAAACTCCTGTTGAAGGCAGGGAATGAGTGGTATTGTTTCCAAGCTGTGGCTGTGCTGAGTCCATACGCTTTTCAGATACCACTGTAATTTCCTCATATGCAGTTCTGCAAATGGTATTAGTAGTATGCAAGATGCCATGAATCCCAAGGCCTGCAGAATTTTTCTTGCAGGGAGTTGGGTCTTTGTTGCCATTCTTTTGAAATATTGAGTCAGCTGTTGTTGCTTGTCTGGCGTGAGATAAGCCATCTGGGCCGTTGTATTCAAGCTGGCTTCCAGGAATATTATGTTTTGTTAGGGCACTAGTTTTGATTTCTTTTCGTTTACTGTGTACCCTAGGCAACTTAGGTCTTAAATGTAAGATGTTTTAAAAGAATGTCCTTGCATTCTGCTTGAATAAGGTAGTCGTCCAGGTATGGGTATATTTGAATTCCTCTGTCTGCAGTATGCAATTACTGGTGCCAGGCATTTTGTGAAGACCCTGGGCGCAGTAGATAAGCCAAAGGGCAGTGCAGAGAATTGATAATGTGTTGAACCTGCAATGAAGCGGAGGTATCTTCTGCAATTTTGTCTGATAGGGACATGCAGGTATGCCTCCTTGAGGTCCAATGTTACTAGCCAAGCATTCTTGCCCAGCATGGGAAGAAGCTGCTGTAGTGTTAGCATCTTGAATTTTGGTACTTGCAGATAGGTGTTCAGAATTGAAAGATCCAGAATGGGTCTCCATGCTTTGTCTTTTCTTGGGACTAGAAAGAGTCTCGAGTAAAATCCTTGTCCTTGCTCCTGTGTAGGTACCTGTTGAATGGCTCTCATGTCCATGAGAGCTGCAATTTGTTTTTGTGCCTCAGCCCATTGATTTGGTGGCAGGTTTGGCATTCCTTTTATCTTTGGCAAAGTATGAAAGTGGAATCTGTATCCTTGTGAGACTATGTTTAGGACCCATTTGCCTTTTGTGATGTGCCAGTTGTCTGCAAAAAGTGCTAATTTTCCTCCCAAGGGAGCTGCCAGGAGAGATTTGCTTGGTAGTTTGAGGACTGAGTCATTGTGTTTGTTTTCTGCTAGCTTGGGGCCTAACTTCTCCTTTCTGGGTAGCAGTACCCCATTGGCGAGGTTTGTAAGGGCCTTGTGACTGACCTCTGCCCCTTGGGTGTCTGTATTTGCCCCTCTGTGATCTGTCAGAAGCTGGAAAGGACCAGTTTTTTTTTGGCCAATTTCAGCTGAAACAAGGGGGTTGTACCTGTAACAAATCCTTGACCATCTGCATAGACTTTGCCTTATCCTCCAGTTTCTTTAAAACCTCTTCTGCTTCAACACCAAATACATCCTGCTGTAAAGGTGCATCCAATAATTTTGCTTTAACATGATCAGGTAGGGTTTGTTCTTTTAACCAAGCATGTTTATGTATGACAAACCCAGTAACAGCTGCTCAGCAGGAAGCTTCCAATGAATCAAATCCACATTGTAAAGTATGTTTGCTCACCTGTTCAGCTGCATGCAACAGATCCTGCATTTCCTTGAATTCAGACTGTTCAGTATGTGTGCTCCTTTTTTGTTTTAATTGAGACATTAGGAATTGCTGATATTTCAGCATGTGAAACTGACAATTTAATGCTCTCATAGCCAGAGTTGCTGAGGTGTACATTTTCTTTCCCCATCTATCTAGGGCTCTGGAATCCCTGTCAGAGGGCACAGGATTTTTAGCCATAGAAGCTTTAGCACCCTTGGGACCCTGGGAAATTGAATCAGCCAGAGGGCTTTTATAAAGGAATTTGTGTGAGTCAGGTACTCTGTAGTATCTGTCTGGTTTGGCTGGAGCAGGAGGTAGAGAGTCTGGATTTAGACTAGACTTCAAGTAAACATCATCCACAATGTCTAAAACTGGAGGGATAGCAAGCAGTCTGTGCTGGGGTAGTAAAAGGAACTCTTGGAGCCTTTTCTTAGAATCAGAGTAGTCCTGGCCTTCCCAGTGGAAATGTTCCCTCATGGTATGTAAAGTTTCCCCAAAGGAGTAGTCTTCAGGGGGAGATGCTGAGGGAATAGTGTCTTCAGCATCAGAGTCTTCATAAGGGGGAAAAGTGTAATCCTGTTCCTCAGAAGAATCTGAGGAAACTGAAACCTGATCAGAGGAAGCATAATCCTCCTCTTGTCTTGGTCTTTTATCTGGAGGGGGATGGGAACCCCTGATTAGGGTAATCAAATCTTCAGCCATCTTAAGCATCTGTTTCTTAGACATGGGGCCTTGAACTGTAGACTGATGTACAGTCTTTTTTGGTTTTAAAGGAGTTTTAAGCTTAGCATAAGATTTAATGGTGAGTGTAGTCGGTCTGAAGACACCTTCTGCAACCGAAGGTGTTTACACTGCACCGGGGTCTCCTTCTGCTCTGGTGTCGGAAAGGCCTAATGAAGACGGCTGCGTCGGCCTAGTACACTCCGCTTGAGAATCCGCAGCTGTCTGGGGTTCCAATTCTGTTGTCAGGGGCTGCGTAGGCACCTCACTGAAAACCGGAGAACTGGCGACAGGCCCAGCAGAGGCCTATGAGTCTGGCTTGTTCCTAGGCTGCCTGTCCTTATCCTTGCGTTTTTTATGCATGCCGGTCGTAGTTTGCTCAGACGTCATGATATAATTAAATTTCCTACCAAAGTAATGTCATGTGAAGTCAAAACGGCATTTGATAGTTCGTTTATTAAACCTAGCACAAAACCGACAACCTGTGACATCGTGGTCTTGGCCTAGGCAAGGAATACAATAATGGAAGTCCTTATGAGGTATTTGTTTCCCACAAGAAATGCAATTAACTTTTTCTGACATCAGACTAAGGCAAGAAAAGGTTCCCCAATGGGGTACTTAGCTTTATCGAAGACTTCGGACTGAAATTTGAATCGAAAATCTCAGGTGTCGGCCGACCGGCACTTGCGAACTGCTTCTGCTTCGGGCACTGCGCAGCAAGAAAGACTGAAGAAAATGGCGTTGGATGCCTCTTGTATACCCCTGGCGCACTGACGTCAGTGAAGAAGCGACAGCAACCGACGCCGGACCAAGACTTTGGAACTCAGGCAGACTGCGGGACTGCCTGACGGCAGGATAACCCAAGTGTGATGACTGCAGCAGGGTAACACGAACATCAGCAGGATTAGTATGCACCATTTTTGGCTTTTTTTTTTCTCCTTAAGTCGCTGAACTTCAGTGTGGGCAGATCATGGTACCTTGAGCCAAAACAGACATTTTCTAGAGAGGGATGACATGACTGCGAAGTGTCTTGGACAAACCCCTGATAAATCTTTCTGTATGGCTTTATGTGGCACCCAAACAAAAAAGACGTCTCATCTATTTACAGGGAACCCTGCCTCCAACTCACATTCTGCCTTCTTGGATGAAATGAAAACAAACAAGGAAAAAAGAATGGAAAGAACTTCAACATGGCTTAGAACATTGGGAGGTGGAAAGGGATTGGGTCCAGGAGCCCCTGGAGAATGGTACTAGGAAAAGTCTGATCTTGACCTACAGAAAACAAAGCTTATAATGCTTTGTAAAAGCAAGCACAAAAGACAAAGATGCTGCTTTTAGAAACCAACCCTTTCTAAAAGGCCACAGATGAAGCAAAGATCCTGGCAGAGAGGGACTTGATCCAGCCTGAAATAGTTTTGTTGTGGAAACTAACAGCATCAGACAACCACTTGGAAATGGCCCGTTTTAACACTGGTTATCCCCATCTTACCTTCACAAGAAATGAGCAACTGATCTGCAGATATGAAAGATTTTATTCTGTCAATAGTACCCAGAGTTGTCTGGTGATATCCTAGGTATGGAGTACCCCCCGCCCCCTCATTTTTAGGTTCAGTAAAGAAAACAAGGAAATTGACCGTCTAGCTTTAAGCAGACTTGGATACCACTTTAGACATAAAAGGATTAGTTTTCAAAAAAGCATAGTCTGTGGAAAATAAGGTTGACTTGCAGCAAGATCTTGTAACTCAATCACTGCTCTGACCTCAGCAGTAAGGAAATTTCCATGTTAAAAACATCAGATCAGTTAAATGGAGGTTCAAATGAAACATTAGTTTATCTTAAAAGAAGCCACCTGTTTCTTGGTTTCTTATGCAAAACCCCTTTTAAAACACATTGACATAACAAAAGCCTTGAAAGAGGATTCACTGGCAGATGCACTGAAATGGTTGATTAATATTGATGGGGCCATAAGAAAGGCCTAAGGATAGTAACTTGCACAAATATTGCAAAACCAAAGAAATACTAGCCCTAATGGGTGCTGGTTATGCTGCTGGAATAAAAACCCTATTCTTTTGTAATCAGACCTATTCTGTGAGGAAGTTTTTGGTACTTGCTCCTAGCCTTTTCCAAAAGGAAGAAGCACTATGGCCTGGACCAAAAGGGAGTCACCACGATGATCTTGTGGGACTAAGTCTTCAGAAGTAGGTTATGTACATCTGCCATGGTTTAGTGGTACATCACTGTGTACCGAGTGCAGGGCCCTGGGTTCGAGCCTTGGAGAGGCAGTTTATTTACGAGTGGATGAGAAACAGAAAGTTTACCCCGGGGATCACTTCAGGGGCTCTGCTGGACAGAGGCACAGGAAACTAATCTAAGTGGGTGGCGAAAGCCAACACATTCTGGCGAGGCTTATAAATGCCTTCGGGCAGATAGCCTAGTACCTCCCCAAGTAATATGGACAATAGTGGAAAGGGTGGAAAAGCTTATAGGGACCATGCCTTTTTCCCCAGAGACAGAAATAAGTCTTCCAGGTCTTGCTGCATTGAGTCCTGGAGCAGAAATTTGCCAGATGATTGTTCAGTGAGGAGGCAGATGTCAACCTGAAACCCCCACAGATGGATCAAATCTTGGAAGACCCCCCCCCCCCAAATCAAGTATTCACTGAGGGCCTGCCTTTGTCCTGCTCAGCTCGACTGCCACACAATTTTGCACTGATGGAATATAGGATGCTTGAGTGAGGCTTGTGCTGTGCAGCAATATCGTAAGCCAACAGATATCCTGCAAAGGGGGGTAAGACCTAGTTCCCCTTTGAAGTACCACAACTGTGGTATTGTCTAACAACCTGAAGTAAAGGTACCCAAGGAATATTCAAAGAGATATTGACCAGAGCAAGCATAGCCTTTGTGGGTGTGCTTGCGTCTGTCCTTGGTGTCCCAAGCACCCTGTACTTTTATCCCTCCTGAAATCACTCAAAGTCCTAGGCATTTGATGCGACTGATTGCTTTGGAGCAGAAGTGGAGACCTGGATTTTTTTTTTTTTTTTTTTAAACAAGCTGCCTATTATTGAAAGCAATTCACAGTTGCACAATTGTACAGTCTGCATGCAAGGTGCAGATACTGTATGTGGTTGGCTCATACATTGACAAAACCTTTCCCCTGGTCCTTAAATTTTCTAAGCTTATTGTTCTCCTAAACTTTTATACAGAGTGTCAACCCAGAACCAACTTATGTTTTCTTCTAAGGAGTGAAAACAATTTTGTATTTATTAATTTGTTCCAAGTTCTCTGGCCCTCCCATCTTCTGTTTCAGAATTGCACTTGAATCTTCCCATAGCTTACATGGGAAAACTACCTTAAAGTACAGTTGTGTACACTTACTATAAAATGTAGATGTTGGAGTGTATTCACTGTTGCAGTCATTACATTTGGGTAATCCTGCTGGCAGGTTGCCCTCAGACGGCCTGAATTCCAAAGTCTTGGGTCCTGCGTCGGCAGCTGTCGCCCCTTCCCTGACGTCAGGTCATCAGCGGTATAAAAGATGCGGCAGATGCCATTTTCTTTAGTTTTTCTTGCCCAAAATGTCAGGTGCCCCCTAAAAGGGTAGCCAAAATTTATGTATATATAAATACATGCACCAATATAAACTACCTTCATCTACAAGCAAATACACCACATAGGTTGTATAAATCAGAGAAGGAAAGATAGGTTCTATCAGAAGAAAAGGGGGATGACGGGTGGGTAACCTGGACTGCAACAGTGAATACACTCGAACATCTACATTTATGGTAAGTGTACACAACTGTACTATGTTTAGTGTTTCACTGTTTCAGTCATTACATTTGGGTGGAGTCCCAAAGCTATGTATGGGAGGCTGTAGCTAAACAGCATTAGGAGCAGCTATGAGGCCATGCAGAACTCCAGTGGCAAAGCCTGCCCTGGAATTAGAGTAGAGTGGTAGATGATGGTGCTTAGTAAAGGTGTGCACTGAACTCCAAGTAGCAGACTCTAAAATATAATTGGTTGGTACTCCCCTGAGAAAGGCTGCTGACGTGGCTGCAGCTCTAGCTGAATATGGCCTAATGCCTTTAGGCACTGGGTTTGCCATGGAGTACATAGCATAAACGAATGCAGTGGCCTATCCACTTTGAAATAGTCTTCTTTGAGATAGCCTTTCCTTGTGATCCTGCAGAATAGCACACTAGCAATTGCAGTCTTTCTGAAAACTTTGGTTCTGTCCAAGTAGAATCTGAGCTGTCTGCGTACGTCCAAAGAATGCAGAATTCTCTCCCACTTGTTCTGTGGATTTGGATAAAAAGTTGGCAGGTGAATAGTTTGGTTAAGAGCCACGCTGGACACCACCTCAGGCATGAATAAGAAGTTATGTACCTACCATAACGTTCCATGTTAGTTGTCTTCTCTCGCCTTCTTTCTTGCTTGATGGGTTCGGAGCCGATCCTCGGCCCACTGCACTTGCTTTAGCTCGAGAACTCCTTTTACCAGCTCGAGGCAGCCCCATATCCCATGATGCAAGGCAGTAAGTACCCAGATCTCGTTTGTTGACAAAGGGCAATAACACCAAGCAAAAAATACTTCCCAAAGGAAGAAGAAACTTACAGATGGAAAAAGGACCAGGTCTGAATGGTCTTTAGCATAATAGTTCCTTATACAAGGTCTGTCCAGGCCAGGGGGAAGGAGGGAGGGTGGCAAGAAAGAAGGCGAGAGAAGACAACTAACATGGAACGTTATGGTAGGTACATAACTTCTTAATGTTAAGTTGTCAATCTCGCCTTCATTCTTGCTTGATGGGACCGCGTCCCTAGCACCTCTATCCTGGGTGGCTCAATGGAACAAACTCTTGAGGACTGTAGAGCCAAAACTGGCTCTGTCCCTGGAGGCCAAGTCCAATTTGTAATGGGAAACAAAAGTGTGAGGAGTGGCCCAAGTGGCCGCTGCACAAATAGTGTCCAAAGGAAGTCTAGCCTGAAAAGCTGTAGAAGTAGCTAAACTCCTGGTTGAATGTGCTTTAGGTTTTGAGCACAGCTGTTTTCCCCTGAGCGTATAGATTTCAGTGATGACTGAAGAAAGCCATCTGGACAAAGTCACTTTAGAAACAGGAAGGCCTTTTTTATTATCCGCATAGGAAACAAAAAGTTGATCAGATTTTCTAAATTTTTTTGTTCTGTCCAAATAATATCTGAGTTGACGGTGGACGTCAAGATAATGTAGCTTTTGTTCAGCCCTATCTGAATAGTTAGGAAAAAATACCGGGAGATCAATGGATTGATTCAGATTGTTCTTTGAAGCAACCTTAGGTAAAAGGATGGATTAGTTCTCAAAGATACTCTGTCTTTGTGAAAAATCAACTAGGGGGTCGAACCGAAAGAGCATGAAGTTCAGACACCCTCCTGGCAGATGTAATAGCCACTAGAAATAAAGTTTTCCAAGAAAGATATTTCAGGGAACAAGAAAAAGCTGGCTCGAAGGGGGGAAGAATCAAGGATGTCAGCACTAAATTTAGATCCCACTGAGGAGGAGGATTCCTGATTGGAGGCTTCAGTAGGAAAATTCCTTTCAAGAAGGCCCTGCAGAGCCTATGGGACATAATATTATGATCTGCTATCCCGACATGAAAATTAGAAATAGCAGCCAATTGAACTCTGACTGTGGAAGAAGAGGAGCCTGCATGAAAAATCTCTGCTAAGAAGTCCAGAACTGCCTGAACAGGGGCAGTAAAGGATCAATATTTTGGGCCTTAGCCCAATAAGAGAAACGTTCCATTTGCTTGTGTAAATCCTCCTGGTAGAGGATTTTAGTGAAGCTACTATGATGTCTCTAACTGGGTTAGAGATCAAAGGAAGCCTGGCTAAGGAAGGAAGTGGAGCAACCAAGCTGTGAGGTTGAGAGAAGGGATTGACCGGTGCAGCTGACCGGATTGGTGAATCAGTAGATCTGGCACTGGGTCCAGATGCCACGGCTGCACCAAAAGGTGATGATGGAGGAACGGAAACCAAACTTGTCGAGGCCAGTAAGGGGCAATGAGAATCAATTTGGCTCTCAAACGGTAGCTTTCTGGATCACCTGAGGGATCAGAGGAAATGGAGGGAAGGCATAAAGAAGTCCCTGGGGCCAATCCTGGGTCAGAGCGTCTCTGGGGGGATGGCCTGATAGAGGGAAGAGGCTGAAGAAGTCTGGACATTTGCTGTTTTGGGGAGTAGCAAAAAGATCGCAACATGGACGACCCCATTCCAGAAAAATCTCTTCCGCTATAGATTGTTTGAGAGACCACTCGTGAGGCATGAGAATAGCTCTGCTCAATCTGTCCGCTATAATGTTGGTTTTCCCAGGGATATGCGTTGCTACCAGAAACCGATGAGAGGAGATCGCCCATTGCCAAAGTCTGAGCGCTTCTCGACAAGGGGTAGGACTTGGTTCCGCCCTGTTTGTTGATATACCAAACTACAGACATGTTGTCTGTGTGGACTGCAATTGTCCCTACGGGAAGAAAGTCGTTGAGGGCTTGCAACGTTAAAAGCACTGCTCTCATCTCCAGGACATTTATGTGCAGATGGTACTCGAACGGTTGCCACGTCCCATGAACCATCCTGCCCTGATAATGACCCCCCGACCCGATCAGGGAGGCATCCGTGGTGACAGTGGCTATCGGGGACGGAGGTACAAAGCACCTGCCTTGGTGAACCTGAGACGATGTGATCCACCAAGCAAGATGTTCTTTGCATGTTTGTGTAACCAGAATCTGGTGACGCATTGGGAGTTGCTGGTATGACCACTGTGTGAACAGCATCCACTGAAGGAGGCGCATGTAGAACCGAGCCAGGGGAAGAAGAGTAATGGCCGCAGCCATGAGACCTAATACGTTTAGAACCATTCTGGCCTGTACTTTCTTGCTGGCCAGAATGATCCTGACATGTCTGAATGTCTGAAACTCTTTGTTCTGTAAGGGTAGCTGACATCCGAACAGTATCTAAGTTTGCGCCTATGAAGGTAATAGACTGGCAGGGCGATAAGGATGACTTTTCGAAGTTGATTGAGATGCCTAAATGAGAACACAGGTCTATTGTGTAATCCCTGGCTTGTATAAGCTGATGCCTGGTGGTGGCTGACAGGAGCCAGTCGAGATACGGAAACACCTGGAATCCCTGACGTCTCAGGTGAGCCGTGACCACTGCCATACATTTGGTGAACACTCTGGGGGCTGTAGTGAGACCAAAGGGCAGGGCTCTGAACTGGAAGTGACTGGACCCCAGCCGAAAGCGGAGAAATCTCCTGGAGCGTCTGTGAATTTTGATGTGATAGTACGCGTCCTGAAGATCTATTGAGCACATCCAGTTGTCCTTCTGTAAGAAGGGCAGAATTGACTGAAGAGTGACCATTCGGAATCTTGTCTTCCTGACAGACTTGTTGAGTCTGCTGAGATCCAATATTGGTCTCCAGTCTCCGTCTTTTGGGGACCAAAAGAACCTTGAGTAGATTCCGGCTCTGAATGGTCTATTGTAACTGGCTGAATGGCTCTTTTGCAGTAGTTTTGCCATTTCTAACTCTGCAATGTCCCTTACACCGGGTGGTACTTCTGGAAGGGAACTTGAGGGAAGGGACTTTCCTCGAAAGGAATTGTGTAACCCTTGGATATGATCGACTGTACCCATCGGTCTTGAGTGAGGGAATGCCAGGCTTCTGGGTACAGTGATAATCTTCCCGACTGCCTCCAAGGAGGGACAGCCGGGCAACACCTCAGGGATGCTGAAAGGGCTTATCAGAGAGGCTCCCTGTTTCCCTGGTTCTTGGACCCCTCTGCCTCTAGAGCGGCGTCTGTTGTTGTTACCCCTCTGCCTCTAGGGGTAAACTGACCACGTGAATCCGGCGTGACTCCTTGGGATTTACGGAACCACATCTTCCCACCCTTCTGTCCTTTGGGATAAGGCCTAGAAGGGGTGGAAAACGGACTCCAACAGCAGAAAGAGTCTTGCCGTCCTGCTCACACCTGGTCAAGGTTTCCTTCACCTGAGGGCCAAACAAAGCTGACCCATCAAAGGGAGAATTTGTGAAGGACGCCTTAAGGGGATCCAAAATCACATAGCCGCATCCA
This sequence comes from Protopterus annectens, assembly GCF_019279795.1. Lineage (NCBI taxonomy): Eukaryota > Metazoa > Chordata > Ceratodontiformes > Protopteridae > Protopterus > Protopterus annectens. Next base: position 730,866,415 of record NC_056741.1, on the reverse strand, counting down.
GGCTTGGCGTCTAAGAGCCACACCTGTGCCTGCGGCTCTACTGCTCCATCCGCAGCATAAGATATTAGCCGCATGGAGGAGTTAGCAATGGAATTGAGGGTTCCTAGCTGCGAAGCAATCTTTTCTTGAGCCCCTGCAGCTGTAGGATCCTGAACTACTTCTCCCAGCTCCTTGAGGATATCTCTTTGGAGTCTGGTGAAGTGACATAGGTAATTCAGCGAACGCATAGCAAAGGTCGCTGAGGAAAACATCCGCTGCATACCTATCCATGGTCCTAGAGTCCTTATTAGGAGGATGGACAGGCACGGAAGGATCTGCAAGTTCCTTTTGGTGGCCGCAGCCACCACCATGGCATCAGCGGGACACCCTTGGTAAGGAATTGTTTGTCACTAGGGGCAGTGATAAATTTAGAAGGCCTCCTAGGGACTGGCTCTACAGAGTCAGGAGCTGCCCACGTCTTTCGTGCAATAACCTGCATAAGGGGTCGAAGGCGGAGACACCCAGGAGGTGGAGGGCCGAGATCCAAACGCCTCTAGGTATACTGACTCATCCTCAGAGGGATTGGTGGTGGGCCAGTTTCCCTCTGTTTCAGAAGTTCTAGGATGTCTGAGAAGGAGACATCCTCAGAGGGGATCTAGGGGATCCCTCTGACTCATCAAAGTCAGTATCCAAGTGACAGACTCGGGAGTCTACATGCTTCCTCTTACAAGTCCTCTTCCTAGGAGGATCTCCGAAGCATCAGGAGAATCCTCGGAAGAGGGGAAATTCCCAATGGGGAAACCTGAGGCGGAGGATCTCTGGGTCCTGTAGCAAGAGAAGTGGCAGAGATGTCAACAGGTACTATAGAGGGAGGAGCTACGGGAACAGACTGCTGACTGATACCAGTGGCCAGTACACTCATCACCTCGAATGCTCCCTCCCAGGCAGGTCCGAGAGAACCCGCTCAAGAGCTAGGAACTCCAGGGGCCACCGAAGGGAAGTCTCGAGGCAGATGTCGGAGCCGAGCTCACCAAGGCCGAGGCTCCAAGGGGAGCGGGCTCGGACAAGGGTCCGATGCCACTCACCCTCGGAGCAGACCATGGAAGCCCGACCACCGAATCCCTCTAAGGAAGAGCAGATAAGAGTAGAGGCTGAAGGAACAGAAGGGGGTATCCGTCCTCCAGCCGTAGCAGTAACCATGCCCGAAGACTCCAACTCCAAGCTCTGGGGTAGAGTTGAAGGAGGAACTGTAACGGGGTGTGGACCAACAGTCGTCTGCTGAGACGGGCTGTGTAACATTTGGGCCAGTACCTGTGACTTGAGTAATCTACTGACCACTCTCTAGGTCATGATCTGGCAACCTGGATGACCTTGAAGATCGGCTCGGATGGCTCCGTTCCGATAGAAGAGGTGAAGCGGGCCGAAAGTATCGGCTCCAAGGAAGGAGACCTCAACCTCTTCCTGGAATGAGCCATCGGAGCCGATACCAGATCCTGTCGGCGCCGACTTCGGGCCGACAGAACGTCTCGACGTATCGACGCCGGCCGCAGCCGATCCAGCCAGGAAAGTAAGGGTGTGAGAGCCGATCGGACCCGACACGGATGCCTGTGCCACATGGGTGTCGGAACCGATGCGCCGACATCGAAGTGGACAATACAGATTCGCACCGATAGCCATCGGTGCGAAAGCTGTCAATCAGAATCGGCTCCAGCCGGAGCGATCTCGACTCAGTACGAAGTCGGAGCCGAGGCCGCAGGCTTAGATACAGAAGCCTGGGCCTTGGCAGGTTTTGTTGATTTTGGTGGAGCCGACTTAGCGGAGAGCCCTCCGCAAGAAGGCCCTAAGAATCAACTTACGTCTCTCCTGCAGGACTCTCTGGCTGAAGGAGTGACAAATAGCACAGGAGTCCTGCAGGTGAAGAGGGCCCAGACAATACAGGCAAGAAGTGTGACCGTCTGTCAGAGACATCTTCTGACAGCACGAGTCACACTTCTTAAAACCTGAAACCCTCTCCTTTGACATGGTGCCAACACACAATACACACACCAGTCAAATTAAATTAAATTAAACAAAATACCAAGAGGTATTCTATAAAACACCAACACACACACCCTAACAGGGGGGGGATGGGATAGGGAATTGACTAACAAAAAATTAAGAGAGACAGGGAATTTGTCAGAAAGGGATAGAAATTAAATTTAAACTATCAAAAAATTAGTTTTAGACTAAAAAAGGGGCTTGAAAAATCACAAAAGTGAACAACTTACCAGGAGCTGGTAAAAAGAAGACCTCCTAAGCGCGCAAACGAGATCTGGGTACTTACTGCCTTGCATCATGGGATATGGGGCTGCCTCGAGCTGGTAAAAGGAGTTCTCGAGCTAAAGCAAGTGCAGTGAGCCGAGGATCGGCTCCGAACCCATCAAGCAAGAATGAAGGCGAGATTGACAACTTAACATTGTTGCGTTTGTCCTCAGAAACCCTGTCTGGAGAAAAAAATGATAAAAGGTTCTACAGCCATGAGTGCCTGTAGCTCTGAAACTCATCTTGCAGAAGTTACTGCTAGGAGCAGAGCGGTTTTCCATGATAACTTTATATCAGCAGTAGCAGCTGGCTCAAAAGGAGGCAGGGTGAGTTTTTCCAAGACATAGTTGAGGTCCCATACAGGCATTGATCTCCTTGGAGGCCTTAAATTTTTGGCACCTCTGAGGTACTGCTTTAATAATGGATGAGAAAAGATTGGCGGCTCTGCATTGTAATGAGCCGAAATGTCAGAGACATGAATTTTAATAGATAAGATTGGCCTTTGTCCAGCATCTCAGTTAAGTATTGCAAAATCTGAGGAATATTTGGCACAGCTGTATCAGTTCCTTGTGCCTGGTTCCAAGCAGAGAATCTCTTCCATTTTCCAGCATAAGATTTTCTAGTACTAGGCCTTCTGGCTTCCAAAATGACATCCATCATAGCTTTACTGAGAGGTGTGTATCCATCATGCTGCCAGGTTTAAAGTCCTGAGTTGGCTGTGCAGGATCAGATTGTTTTGCTGGGACAGTAGATGAGGTATTTGGGGTAAAGTCCAAGCTGGGCATTGAAACAAGTTCCTTAGTATTGGATACCAGTACTGGCAGGGCCAGTCTGGGGCAATCAGTATCATCTTTGGCTTCTTCTGTCTGACCTTTAGGAGTACCTTGGGTAGGAGAGGCAGAGGGGGAAAGGCATATACTGATAGGGCGTCCACTTTCCATGCTCGTCTGTGAAAGTCCTTGCGCAGAATCTTTTTTAGTTGGTAGTTGAGAGAGGAGGCAAATAGATGTCTGGGCATCCCCACGTCCTTATGCTGAAGACTTGTGGATCCAGCTGCCACTCGTGGGGATCCATGAGGTTTCTGCTTAGTTCGTCTGCCAGAGTATCTCCTTCCTGGCAGGAATTGTGCTTGCAGACGTACTTGGTAAGTCAATGCTGTGTCCCACAAAGTCATGGCTAGTCTGCAAAAGGGGTAAGAATGTGTGCCCCCCTCTGCTTGTTTATATACCATATGACCGTGGTGTCTATCAGTTGTTGTCCTGGATGTAGTACATCCTTGAAAGCTGTCAGTGCATTTTTAACAGCTAGCATCTCTTTTTGATTGATATGTAGATGCATTTGGTTGGAGATCCATGTGCCCTGAATGCATCTTCCTGCCATGTGGGCCCCCCAGGCATAATCTGAAGCATCCGTTGTTAGTTTGCCTGGCTGGGGGTAATGTGAATGGCTGTCCCTTGTTTTGGTGACGAGCCTTTGCCCACCATAGAAACTCCTGTTGCAGGCAGGGAATGAGAGTAATCAGTTTCCAGGCTGTGGCAATGTTGAGACCAAACACTTTTTGGGTACCATTGAAGTTTCCTCATATGCAGTCTTCCATATGGAATTAGTAGAATGCAGGATGCCATGAAGCCCAAAGCCTGCAGAATTTTTCTTGCAGATAACTGGGCCTTTGTTGCCAACATTTTGAAATAGGTAGCCAGTTGCCTTTGTCCGGCGTGAGATAAGAAATCTGGGCAGTTGTATTTAAGCTTGCACCCAGGAATATTATCTCTTGCGAGGGTACAAGTTTTGATTTATTTTCGTTGACTGTGTAGCCTAGGCATGTTTGAAGTCTTTTCACAAACGCCAGATGCTGTAGAAGAATGTCCTTGTTCTCTGCTTGAATTAGACAGTCAAAGTAAGGATATAGTTGTATTCTTTTTTGTCTGCAGAATGCAATTACTGGTGCCAGGCAATTTGTAAAGACCCTGGGCACAGTAGATAAGCCAAAGGGCAGTACAGAGAATTGGTAATGCATTGAGCCAGCCTTGAATCTGAAGTATCTTCTGCATATTTGTCCGATTAGGACATGCAGGTATGCCTCTTTTAGGTCTAAAGTCACAAGCCAAGCGTTCTTCCCAGCATGGGTAGAAGCTGCTGCAAAGTCAAATCTTGAATTTTGGTATACCCAGGAATGTGTTCAGAACAGATAGGTCCAGTATTGGCCTCCAGGGCCTTGTCCTTTATGGGTACCAAGAACAGTAGAGTAAAATCCTTGTCCCTGCTCTTGCTCTGGTACTTGCCGAATTGCCCCCATTTCCATGAAGGATGAGACTTGTTTTTGTGCCTCTGTCCATGGATTTTTTGGCAGATCTGGCCAGCCGTTTGCCTTTGACAGAGTATGGAAGTGGAACTTGTAGCCTTGTGACACGATATTTAGGACCCACTTGTCTTGGATTATAATGTGCCAATTTTGAGAAAAAAAGTGCTATTTTTCCCTCTAAGGGGGTGCTGCCGGTAGATAAGTGCTTGGTGCAGGCAGGGGGAAGTCATTGGGACTGTTTCCTGTATGGTTGTGATTTGTCTTCTCCACTTTTGGAGGTAGAAGCACCCCATTGCTTAGACCTGTACGAACCTTGCGGCTGGGATCTGCCTCTAGGGCGTCTGGATCTGCCCCTCTGAGGTCTGTCCGACACTGGAAAGGACAGATTCTTTGTAGGCCAGTGTCTGCTAAACCTAGGTAGCTGTACTTGTAAAAAAAAACATCTGACCGTTTGCATAGATTTAGCTTTGTCCTCCATTTTCTTTAACACCTCTTCTGCCTTAACACAAAACAAGGTATCATGCTGTAATGGTGCATCTAATAATTTAGCTTTGACATAAGGCAGATTTTGTTCCTTTAACCAAGCATGCCTCCTAATTACAGAACCCGTAACAGCAGCCCTGCAGGAGGCCTCCAGAGAATCAAAACCACATTGCAAAGTATGCTTTCCAACTTGTTCAGCTGCATGCAATAAATCCTGCATTTCTTTGTTTTCTGCACATTCAGAATTTACCAACATTGTCTGTTTAAGCAGTGTCATGACATATTGCTGATATTTGAGCATATGAAACTGGCAGTTGAAGGCCCTTATAGCCAAGGTAGCAGATGTGTAAATATTTTTTCCCCATCTATCCAGTGCCCTAGAATCTCTATCAAAAGGGGTAGGGTTTTTTTGCAGTGGAAGCCTTAACCCCTTTGGGACCCTGAAATAGTTTCTGGGTGTGGAGCAGGGTTTATGAAAAAGAATTGAGAGTCAGGAACCCTGTAGTATCTGTCAGGCTTAACAGGAGCTGGAGGTAAGGAATCAGGGGTCACACTAGACTTTGAAAAGACATCTACAATGTCCAACACGTGGAATAGCTAGAGGCCTGTGTTGAGGTAGTAGAAGGAAGTCCCTGAGCCTCCTCTTAAGATTCTAAAAAATCTTGGCCCTCCCAGTGGAAATGCTCCCTCATGGTGTGTAAAGTTTCCCCAAAGGAGTAGTCCTCAGGAGGAGAAGCTGAAGGAATAGATTTCTTCAGAATCCTCATGGGGGGGGGGGGGGGGGAGACAATATTCCTGATCAAGAGGAATCTGAGGAAATGGAAACCTGATCTAAAGATTCATAGTCCGTCTCTTGCCTAGGCCTCTTATCAGGAGGGGGATGGGAAAGTACAGTTCTGTACCTACCATAAATGTAGACGTTAGAGTGTAGACACTGCTGCAGTCATTACACTTGGGTTATCATGCCGTCAGGCGGTCCCCTCAGTCGGCCAGAGTCCAAAAGTCTTGGTCCAGCGTCGGTTGCTGTCGCTTCTTCCCCGACTACAGTGCGCCAGGGGTATACAAGATGCAACAGACACCATTTTCTTCAGTTTTTCTTGCCCCAGATGTCAGGTGCCTCCAAAAGGTAGGCAATGCAAATTGCTAATAAAACATACATAAGAAAAGCAATCAAAAACTTTCAGTTACCAGCAAATACTCCCCACAGGTAGCAAAGGGTAGAAGGCTTAGTTAAGTACCAGCAAGTAAGAGGGGAAGGAGGGAGGGTAACCTAGACTGCAGCAGTGTATACACTCGAACATCTACATTTATGGTAGGTACAAAAAGTACAGTTTTGTACCTACCATAAATGTAGATGTCCGAACTGGATAGCATCTGCAGTCATAACAAATGGGTTGTCCTGTCGTCAGGCAGCCCTTCGGTCGGCCGGATTCCAAAGTCCGGGTCCGGCTTCGGCTGATGTCGCACTTCACCCGACGTAATCTCTGCTGGTCTTCGGGTATAAAGGCATCAGCCGACGCCATTTTCCTCGGTGTTTCTTGCCCCAGATGCCAATTGCCCTCTTGGAAAGCTAAATTTTGGATAAATGCCAAGGTTTCCAAAATAGTAGAAGGCAAACAAAAAATAAACATGTATGTACATATATACAAACAAATACACCATAAGAGACCCCCCCCCTAGCTAGCTTTTAGGAGGGAAAATACCCTAGGAGTACCGCAGAGGGGAAGGAGGGAGGGTAATCCTGACTGCAGATGCTATCCAGTTCGGACATCTACATTTATGGTAGGTACAAAACTGTACTATGTCCTTCATGGATGCATCTGCAGTCATAACAAATGGGTAGAATACCATAGCCAAACTAGGGGAGGAGGAATAATAATTATGGTGTAGTCAGGATCCCTTGCAGAACAGCAGTGGCAAACCCTGCTCGGGATCTAGAATATAGAGGTAAATTATAATGCTTGGCAAATGTATGCACGGAGGTCCAAGTAGCCGCCTCAATAATGTCCTTGGTTGCCACTCCTCTAAGAAAGCTGTGGTAGTGGCTGTAGCCCTTGTAGAATGAGGTCTTATGTTCTGTGGAATTGGTTTTCCATGGTAGGAGTAACAGAATCTTATGCAATTTCCTATCCATTTGGAGATTGTCTGTTTGGAAATTGCTTTTCCTTCCCTTCCTGTTGCATAGGCTACAAAGAGCTGGTCAGTTATTGTTACCTTTGGTTCTGTCCAGGTAGTAGCGTAACTGTCTATGTACATCCAAGGTATGCATTATTCTTTCACCTCTGTTTTGTGGATTGGGAAAGAAGGTAGGTAGGTGGATTGCCTGGTTTAAAGACACTCTGGATACCACCTTAGGCATAAATGTAGGATTAGTTCTCATGGACACCCTATCTTGATGGAAGATTAGGAAGGGTTGCACTGCCATTAAGGCCTGTAGTTCAAACCCTCCTTGCTGAAGTAATAGCCAGTAGGAAAGCAGTTTTCCATGACAGGTGTTGTAGATCTGCTGTTGCTGCTGGTTCAAACGGAGGGAGTGTCAACTTTTCTAGTACAAAATTCAAGTCCCATGCTGGTAATGGTGGTTTCCTAGGAGGTTTTACATTCTTGATCCCTCTGAGGAACTGCCTGAGTAGAGGATGTGAAAAGACAGGAGAATCAAAGCTGTATTCTGCTGAAATAGCTGATGCATGTATCTTGATGGAGGAATAGGACAGGCCTGTATGTAGAAGCTCTGCCAAGTACTCCAGAATGTTAGCAATATCTATGTTCGACACATCTTTTCCTCTTTCAGTACTCCAAATGACGAACCTTTTCCATTTTCCTGCATAGTTCCTTCTTGTTGAAGGTCTGCGGGCTTCAAGGATAATGTCTTTAACCCTTTGTGAAAGGTCTGGGTTAGTTACTGCTATGTGATGTTCCAGGCAGTCAGTTGCAAGGTTTTAGGTTTGGATGTATGATGTTGTAGTTGTTCTGAGTTAACATCAGAGGCATCAGGGTATTGACCACATTTTCTCCCGAGACATGCTCCTCAGCAATGGGTACCAGTGTTGTCTTGGCCAGTTTGGAGCTATCAGAATTATCCTTGGGCGTTCCTCTTTGATTTTCAGTAGTACCTTGTGCATCAAGGAAGAGGTGGAAATGCATCGCTGTCAGGCCTTTCCAGCTGAAGGAGAGAGCCCACCTTCCATGCAAGTGGGTGGAATGTCCTTGTGCAGAATTTTTGAGCTGGTGATTTTGTGGGAAGCGAATAGATCTATTTGTGGCATTCCCCATTTCTTTGTGATGGCCTTGAAGATGTCCGGTGTAGCATCCATTCGTGAGCATCCGAGGTGGTTCTGCTTAAAATGTCTGCTAGGGTGTTCTCTTCCGGTACAAATATTGCCTGTAACTGGATGTTGTAGCTGAGAGCCAGATTCCAAAGGTCCAAAGTCATTCTGCATAGGGGTAAGAATGAGTGCCTCCCTGTTTGTTGATGTACCACATGACTGTGGTGTTGTCTGTCCTTATCATCAAATGGCCTTCTTTGAGGAATGGTCTGAATTTTAGGATTGCCAGTTTTACTGCCAGCATTTCTTTTTGGTTTATGTGCAGGTGCAGTTGGTCCTGAGTCCACAGTCCTTGTACGCATTTGTCCAGCATGTGTGCCCCCATCCTAGGTCTGAGGCATCCGTTGTGATGGTTTGGTTTGCTGGAAAGTTGTGGAAGGGTAAGCCTGGGTTTGACTGGCATGCCCGAGCCCACCATAGGAACTCCTGTTTTAAGCATGGGATTAGTGGTATTTCTGTTTCTAAGCTGTGCCTGTGTTGAGACCATAAATTCTTTAGGTACCACTGTAACTTTCTCATATGCAGTCTGGCATGTGGGACCAAGATTATGCATGATGCCATGAAGCCCAAGGCCTGCAGAACTTTTCTTGCTGTTAGTTTGTTCTGCTTTGTTAATGCCAAGAAGTAAAGAGGAGTTCTTTTGTTTTTCTGCAGTTAGGAATGCCATCTGTTTTACTGTGTCCAATTCCGCGCCCAAGAAAGTTCTTGTCTGGGATGGTATCAGCCTTGACTTTTGTAAATTGACTGTGTATCCCAGGGCTTGTAGAAAGTAAATGACCCTTTGTAGATCTGTTGTCAGCTTGCTTTTGTTGTCCGCTTGTAACAGGCAGTCGTCCAGGTATGGATAAATTTGGATTCCCTGTACTCTGCAGTGAGCGATTACTGATGCCAGGCATTTTGTGAATACTCTGGGCGCAGTAGATAAGCCAAAGGGCAATGCTGAGAATTGATAATGCTCTGATCCTGCAAGAAATCTGAGGTATCTTCTGCAATCTGGTCAAATGGGGACGTGCAGGTGTGCCTCCTTGAGATCTAGAGTTACCAGCCAACACTCCTTGCCCAGCATGGGAAGAAGTTGCTGTAGGGTCAGCATTTTGAATTTTGGGACAGTGATGTATGTGTTTAAGATGGACAGGTCGAGAATAGGTCTCCAGTTTTTCTCTTTTCTTGGTACTAGGAAGAGTCTGGAGTAGAATCCTTTGCCCTGTTCTGTTATTGGTACCCTTGCTACAGCTCTCATCTTTATTAATTCCGCTATCTGGTGCAGGGCTTCTATTTTTTGATTTGGGGGCAGGTTTGGCATTCCTCTTTTTACTGGTAAAGTGTGGAAGTGGAACCGGTAGCCTTGGTCTATGGTTTGCAAAATCCACTTGTCTTTTGTAATATAGTGCCAATTTTTCGAGAATAAGGCTAACTTTCCGCCTAGTGGTGCTGCTATTTGCTTCCTGGTAGGCGGAGTCAGAGCCAAGTCACTGAGATTGTCCTGTTGCAGTGGCAGTGGTTGTGTCTGTGCCTCGGTTATTGCCTTGCCACTGTCGTCCTCTGTAGGCACCTCCTCTGGATTGATTTCTGCCCCTAGAGCATCTGTTCCTGCCCCTTTGTGATCTTGTGGAGTCAGGAAAGGACCAATTTTTGGCAGGTCAGTTCCTGCTAAACCTTGGGGGCTGAACTTGTAGGAAATCTTTAACTGTTTGTACAGATTTTGCCTTCTCTTCCATTTTCTTCATTACCTGCTGGGCAGGTTCCCCAAATAGACTGGCCTTATCCATAGGAGCATCCAATAGCTTAGCTTTAACATGATCCGGTAAGACCTGTTCTTTCAACCATGCATGCCTTCTTATCACTGTGCCAGTCATGGCTGATCTAAATGAAGCCTCCAGTGCATCATAGCCACATTTTAAAGAATGGTTACTAACCTGTTGGATGTTATTCACCATTTCTAATACATATTTCTTATCTAAAGATTCATCAGAGGACAGCTTTTAATTAACTGATCAAGCATAAACTCTTGGTATTGGATCATGTGAAACTGACAGTTTAAAGCTCTAGCTGAGAGAGTAGCAGAGGTGTAGACTTTTCCCCATCTCTCTAAGGACCTGGATTCCCTTTCAGAGGAATAGGGTTTTTGCTGTGGTCGAGGCTACTGCCTTGGCCCTGGGATATAGTTTCGGGGTCTGCAAGTGGGGCCTTGTATAGGTGGTGATGAGTGTCTGGCACCCTGTAAAATCTATCTAGTTTGGCAGGGGCTGGAGGTAAAGAATCAGGTGCAGTGCAGACATCATTAAATGCATCGTCCACAACAGACAGGACAGGAGGTATAGCTAAGGGCCTATGTTGTGGTAAGTGCAGAAAAGTCCTAAGCCTTTTTCTTTAATCTGAGAAATCTTGTCCCTGCCATTGGAATTGTTCTCTCATGGCATGTAAGGTTTCCCCAAAGGAGAATTCCTCTGGAGGAGAGGCAGCTGGAATGGATTCTTCAGCATCTGAATCTTCATAATTGGAAAAAGGAGCCTCTGGCTGGTCTGTAATGTCTGAGTCATCCGCAGAATCAGAGGACACAGGCTCGGGGGGCTCTGCTCTAGGTCTCTTTTCTGGGGGCTGAGAGGCTCTGTCTGGGTGAGATTGGGATCCCCTAATTAAGGATATTAAATCTTCTGCCAGAGTAAGCATTTGTGAACTAGAAGTGGGCCTGAGTGAGGGTGGTTTAACGGGCACTGATTTAGCTGATTTGGCTGCTTTAGCCCTGGCAAAGGCCTTAATAGACATGGCTGCAGGAGGCCTAGCAGCACCACGTGCTGGGGTAGAGATATCCAAAGGGATGGTGTCTGATAGATCAGTAGGAGCCACAGTTGTAGGCAAAATTTCTGAGGCTGATTCAGGTAAGGTAGCAGGAGCCTCAGTAGTAGTCATGGATTCGGCTGAAGATTGACCAGTTCTCGGTTTCGGCCGAAACAGACACTCGCGGCTTGCTTAACCGTGGTTTCGGCCGAAACCGGACCCAGTGTCGGTCTTTTTATTTGCGTTTTTTAACAATTTGGGTAGTCGGAGGATCAGACGGCATAATGTACGCAAAATCTGAGCCGAAAAACTGTTCAGCAAACTCCGACCGCGCCTAAGCGTTAATGCCGGTTGAAGAAGCACAGGCGAACAGGCTGCTACGTCGTGGTCTGGGCCTAAGCAAGGCAAACAGTAAGAGTGGAAATCTTTATGAGGTATTTGTTTCCCACAAGTTAAACAGTTATTGACTTTTTCTGACATCGGCTGAGGCAAGAAAGTCCCCAACGGGGTACTTAGCTTTTAGAAGTCTTGATAGTATTCGGTAGTAGTAATCTCTGGATCTGACCGACCGGCACTTGCGAACAGCTTCTGCTTCGGGCGCCACACGGCAAGAAAGACTGGGGAAAATGGCGTCGGCTGATGCCTTTATACCCGAAGACCAGCAGAGATGACGTCGGGTGAAGTGCGACATCAGCGAAGCGGACCGGACTTTGGAATCCGGCCGACCGAAGGGCTGCCTGACGACAGGACAACCCATTTGTTATGACTGCAGATGCATCCATGAAGGACATCTGTACTATGTTCATCGTGTTACACTGCTGCAGTCATTACACTCGGGTAGAAAGTCATTACACTTGGGTAGAATCCCAAAGCTGAGGTAGAGTGGCTGGTTCGATAAGGCATTAGGGGTGGCTATAAGGCCATGCAGTGGCAAAGCCACCTCTGGATTTAGAGTAAAGAGGCAGATGGCAATGCTTGGTGAAGGTATGTATAGAACTCCAAGTTGCTGCTTCCAAAATGTCCTTGGTAGGTACTCCTCTGAGGTAGGCAGTTGAAGTGGCCGTTTCCCTGGCAGAATGAGACCTAATGCTGTTAGGTAGTTTTCACATGGTGTGTATAGCAGAAACGTATACAGTGCCCTATCCATTTTGAAATGGTCCGTTTTGAAATGGCTTTTCCCTGTACTCCTGCAGCATATGCTACAAACAATTGCTCAGTTTTCCTGAAAGCTTTCGTTTTGTCCAAGTAGAAGAGTAACTGCCTGTGTTTGTCCAAGGAATGCAGAAGTCTCTCCCCTTTATTCTGTGGATTTGGATAAAAAAGTTGGCAAGTGAATAGTCTGGCTTAGAGCCACGCTTGATACCACCTTTGGCATAAAAGTAGGGTTTGTTCTTAGACACCCTGTCTCGGTGGAAAATGATGAAAGGTTCCACTGCCATTAGTGCCTGTAATTCTGAAACTCTTCATGCTGAAGTTATTGCCAGGAGCAGAGCAGTTTTCCAAGAGACATCTTAAGTCTTATAAGACTTAAGACTTGTAGGTCAGCTTACAGCTTTGGTGGATTTGTTGACGCCTCTTTGTGAGGCAATGGTTGTGCGTACACAGCGTCCAGAAGTGGGCAGAGGCATTGAGGAGCAGGGAACACGCCAACTTCAAACGAAAAGGAAAAGACATTGCCTAGACGGGGAAATAAGAAACGATAGTGGAACTGAACCGAAAGGTGCATCTTTTAACCCCGCAGCAACGCCCATCATTTTCCAGGATGCCGATAATGACGACCTTGATGGCAGCGCTAATTTTGGTAGTGAACCGCAGGAGCGGTCACAACAAGGTACTTTTTCCATCTCCGATTCCTCGGAGATGAACAAATGGCTTAAAGAGCCATATGACTTTAAATTTATTGATAAAAATGATAATTACAGCAAACGGACAGCTAACATTGAATCTTTTAGTAAAAAAATGGATAGCTTTTCTAAATTAATGTATAAATACAAAGCTATCACAATTGAAAATGGTTATTTGAAAGAATGTTTGCATCGTTGCATAGTCCCCAAAGGACTACGCACATGGTAATATCCAAACAACGTGCAGATTGGGTCTGTATTTCACAAGGATTTGGTGAAGGTTTTTAACAAGTGTGGTATGGATATTGTTAGATGCATCATTGAGGAGAATGAAAGGAATCTTGTGGTGATTAATGATCAAATAAGTGAATTAGATTCACATATTAAGGAAGATCTCCTTTTTGAAATTGAGGAGAAACAAATATTTTAGTATTAAAGGGGAGATAGAACAAAAATGTATAGGATTAGTGACAAGGAAGACAGAAAAATTAAGAAGAGACATTATGGAGTATGAGAACACCAGTTATCCCAACCCAGTTAACAACTCAGCCCCCCCATATCAGAAAAATAATAGAAACAAATGGGCAAGGAGAAACAATACAGTCAATAGGGAGTATCAAAGAAAAACTTATAATTTGGACACATACAATTTTGACTATGACAGACTTCCCACCTTTAGAAACATCACAGAATGAACATAGTTCAAAAGAAAGGAACCATTGGGATTTTCAAGGGAGAGGGGGGCCAAGAGGAAAGGGGTATTACAGGAGATAGAAACCCCCGTCCATATTAATGGAAAAAATGAAGATATAGAGCAAGATGGCAACAAGTACACTTTAAACGCATTTACAATATATAATTTTAGTAATTTACAACCAACTAAGGAACACTTTTCACTAATGGAGAAAGGGTTTAAATTTATACCATCAAAGAGAGGGGATAGGGTACAAACAATATTGGATATAAAATTATTTCTAAGGAAAATGAACTTAGAACTACTATATAGTAATGAGAAATATGGTATAGATAGGAGAATACACGCAACTGAGGAACAACGAATATTAAAAAATAAGTCTGTCTTCAACCCACCCATACATGCACAACTTAAGAATTTTGAGAATGTCATGGAAGAGGGTATCAAAAAATTGGATAAGAGGGTTAAATATGTTAACTTGGGAAAGAGTGAAAGAAAAAGTTTGCAAGACTTGAAAAACAACAAGGGGATTAGAGTCATGAAGCCAGACAAGGGCGGAGGAATTGTCATAATGGAGTCTATGCAATATGAGGGCAAAATGAATGACATCCTTAGGGATGAAACAAAATACAAGGTTGTTTCCCGTAATGAGATAAACTTAGCATATAGCAAGATTGACATGACATTAGATATGGAAAAGGAAAAAGTTTTGGATGAAAAAATGTATTCCTATTTAACTAATAAACCAAAAATACCAGTAATTTTCGGTATACCAAAAATACACAAGAAAAGTGATGACCCCCCCTTTTAGGCAGATAGTGGCAGCAGAGGGTTCCAAAACTACAAATTTGGCTAAGTTTTTTGATGTCAAAACTAAACATATTTGGAAAAATAAAAGGGCCATTTTACGTGACTCCTGGGATTTATTAAGAGCACTTGAACCAGAGTTATTTGACAAGGACATTTTGTTTGTGACTATCGATGTAGTAGACCTATTTGGTTCAATACCATATGAAGAAGGGATACGTATGTTTGAGGAAGAAGTATTTTGGGATAAAAAATTGAAATTTGAGGAAAAAGTAGTGTGCACGGGCTTGATGGACCTAATATTAAAGAACAATTTTTTAGTCCACAAGGGAGAGTTTTTCCAACAAATAAAAGGTGTGGCGATGGGAGCAGCCTGTGCACCTACTTTCGCCAACTTAGTCCTTGCCAACTGGGAGGACAAGTATATTTTTCCTTCAAATTATGTAAAATACTGTAAATTATACAGAAGGTTCTTGGGCGACATCATATTTTGGACAGGAAGTACTGAAAAATTAAATGAATTTTTCAAATATTTAGGTGACACAACTAGCTTCCTCAAATTCACACAATTTTTCCTACGATAGTATAGCTTATTTAGATGTGGAAATATTAAAAACAACTCTTGAGACCAGAGTATATAGAAAGACCACATATGTGAATTCCTTTCTCCATTTTGACAGTGAACATCCAATACACTGTAAAAGAAACTTGGTCAAGGGCCAGTTTATTAGAGGGTCAAGAATGACATCTGATGAGGATTATATTAAAGAATGCGACAAGCTGGAGAGGATGTTCATAGATAGGGGATACCCCAAAGGCTTTATTAACAAGCTTAGGATGGAGGTAACAAATGCAAGAAGTGGAAGGTTTAAACCTATAACAGGTATAAAAGAAATGGCAAAGGATCATAATGAAAATACAGAAGTGCAAGATGTGAATTATGAACATTCATTAGTATTAGAATATAATGGTTTAAATAAAAAAGTGAGAACGCTATTTAATAAAGAATGGGAGAGATTTAAGGGTTTCACTGATCTAAAGGGTCTAGCAGAATCTAACCCAAAAGTAGTGTATAAGAATTCCCCAAATATAAAAAACATATTAGAAATAGGGAATAGTACAAATACACGAATAGGGGATAGAGCAAATGCAAGTAAGGTTGGGACATTTAGGTGTGGAAAATGTAATCAATGTGAAATGGTTATAAATTGTGAAAAAATATATTTGGAAAGTAGAGACCTATGGTTGTATAGTAAGGGCTATTTTAACTGTGATTCGAGAGGCGTAGTGTATTTAGTAATTTGCAAAAAGTGTCCTTCCTATTACGTAGGTAAAACAGAAAGATCCTTGAAAAAGAGGATCCATGAACACACATATGACATTAGGAAAGGGAAGGACACTAATGCATTATACAGACACACAAGGATATGTAAAGAATATGATTATGCTTTCTTTGTGTTGGACCAAGTTAAAACTGATATGAGGGGGCCCATGGGAGGAGAACATCGGGTATAAGGAATTGTGGTGGCAAGTAGGTTGGAGGCCAACAGACCCCCTGGCTTGAACGAATACATCTCCATATTACCACTATTAAAGCTGAAAGCAGCTAAAGTAAAGTAGTAAGACAAATTAATTCGCCACAAGATGGCGTTATTACTTCATGAATGAACACAGACCTCAAATGAAATTGTAGATTTAAATTTAATAAAAGCATCTAACAATTTTATGAATAAAGCTTTACAAACACACTCAATATAATAGGAAAATATTTAGCTTTTTAAAAATGTTTTTAAAATGTTTTATGGAAAAGCATTTAACAAGATTAGCGTTTTTATGATTATATACATTTATTGAAGCATTCACCTTAACTAATTTTGATTTGTTAATTCATAAAATGATGCTGAGACATGATTGGTTTTGGTAAATTCTAACTACTATACAAGATGAAAAGATGGCAGTGATTGTTTTATCTGAGGAAGTCTTATATTAGACGAAAACGCATGTTTTAATAAAGCGTTCATACAGACAGTAAAGTGGATACGACTGATCCTTATTCTTCTTGGCTTCTACACTTTATGTGTTTGGTCTTGGTGACAGTGAGGGAAGCTGACCGTGGTTTTACATTTTCGCGACATTTTAAGTCTGCTGAGATAGCTGGCTCAAAAGGAGGTACAGTTAATTTTTCCAAGATGAAGTTGAGGTCCCAAGTTGGAGTAGGTGCTCTACGGGGCGGTCTTATGTTTTTAGCCCCTCTGAGGTACTGTTTTAGCAAAGGATTAGAAAAAATTGGTGGGTCCGTGTTGTAATGAGCAGAGATGGCAGAGGCGTGGATCTTAATAGATGAAAAGGAGAGGCCTTTGTCCAGCATCTCAGTTAAGTACTGTAGTATCCGAGGAATATTTGGGACAAGAGGGTCAAGGCTGTGAGCCTGGTTCCAGGCACAGAATCTCTTCCATTTATCCGAATAGGCTTTCCTGGTGCTAGGCCTTCTGGCCTCCAGAATGACATCCATAACAGCTTTGGAGACAGGCACTGCTTGCTTGACTAAGGAATCTGCCATGCAGCCAGGTTTAAAGTCTTGAGCTGGCTGTGAAGTATCAGATTGTTTTGCCGAGTCAGATGTGGGATTTGAGGCAAAATCCATGGTGGACCTTGTGCTAAGTTCTTTAAGATTGGGTACCAGTGCTGGCGTGGCCAGTCTGAGGCAATCAGGATCTTTGGCTTTTCTTGCCGGTCTTTTATGAGTACCTTTGAAAGGAGAGGTAGTGGTGGGAAAGCATATACTTTTAGGTTTTTCCAGCTGAATGAGAGGGCATCCACTTTCCATGCTTGTGGGTGGTAAGTCCTTTTGCAGAATTTCAGTAGCTGGCAATTCCTTGGGGATGCAAACAGATCTATGTCAGAGCTCCACCATTTTTGTGTTCTCATTCTGAATATTTGTGGATGTAATTTCCACTTGTGCGGATCCATGATGTTTCTGCTTAAAGTCATCTGCCAGTGTGTTTTTCTCTCCTGGCAGGAATTGTGCTTGCAGATGAACTTGATAGGTTAGAGTTGTGTTCCACAAGATCATGGCTTGTCTGCAGAGGGGATATGAATGAGTGCCACCTTGCTTGTTTACATACCACATAACTGGTGTTGTATGTCTTTAGTAGTAGTTGTCCTGGATAGAGAAGGTCCTTGAAAGCTATAAGGGCATTTTGTACAGCTAGCATCTCTGATTGATGTGAAGATGCCTTTGTTCTACATGCCACTTGCCCTGAATACATTTTCCTGCCATATGTGCTCCCCAGGCGTAATCCGAAGCATCTGTTGTCAGTGTTTGCCTGGCTGTGGGTTGAGTGAAAGGCTGTCCCTTGTTGAGGTGACAGGCTTGAGCCCACCATCAAAACTCCTGTTGAAGGCAAGAAATATGTGGTATTACTGTTTCCAAACTGGGACAGTGTTGAGACCAAACACTCTTTAGGTACCACTGTAATTTCCTCATATGCAGTCTGGCATATGGAATTAGTAGTATGCAAGATGCCATGTAACCCAAGGCCTGCAGAATTTTTCTTTCAGGGAGTTGGGCCTTTGTTGCTATCAACTGGAAATATTGAACCAGTTGTCCTCGCTGGTCTGGCGTGAGATAAGCCATCTGGGCCGTTTTATTTAAGCTGGCACCCAGGAATATTCTCTTGTGAGGGCACTAGTTTTGACTTTTCATTTACTGTGTACCCTAGGCAAATTAGCAAACTTTTTACAAACGCCAGATGCTCTAGAAGAATGTCTTTGCTCTCTGTTTGAATAAGGCAGTCGTCCAAGTATGGGTAAATTTGAATTCCTTTTTGTCTGCAAAATGCAATTACTGGTGCAAGGCATTTTGTAAAGACCCTGGGCGCAGTAGATAAGCCAAAGGGCAGTGCAGAGAATTGGTAATGCATTGAACCAGCTAAGAATCTGAGGTATCTTCTGCAATTTTGTCTGTTAGGGAAATGCAGGTATGCCTCCTTGAGGTCCAAAGTTACGAGCCAAGCTTTCTTGCCCAGCATGGGAAGAAGCTGCTGCATTGTCAACATTTTGAATTTTGGAACCTCCACGTAAGTATTTAGAGAAGAAAGATCCAGAATGGGCCTTCAGGCTTGGTCCTTTCTGGGAACCAGAAAGAGTCTTGAGCAAAATCAGTGTCCTTGCTCCTGTGTTGGTACCTTTTGAATAACTCTGACCATGATTGCTGTAATTTGTCTGAGCCTCTGCCCATTGATTTGGTGGCAGATTTGGCATTCCTTTTAACCTTGGCAGAGTGTTAAAGTGGAACTTTTAACCCTGAGATACAATGTTGAGAACTCATTTGTCTTTGGTGATCATATGCCAATTGTGACAGAAAAGTGCCAGATTTCCCCCAAGGGGGCTGCCAAGAGAGAAGTGTTTGGCAGCAGTAGTGGGAAGTCATTCGGGCTGTTTTTTATAAGGTTGAGGCCTGTCTTCCCCTTCTTTTTGGGTTGAAGCATCCCATTGCCGAGGCCTGTAAGGACCTTGTGGTTGACCTCTGCCTCTTGGATGTCTGTATCTGCCCCTTTGAGGTCTAACTGGAAAGGACCAATTCTTTGTTGGCCAATTTCTGCTAAATTGAGGAGGCTGAACCTGTAAGAAATCCTTCACCGTTTGCATAGATTTTGCCTTATCTTCCATTTTCTTTAATACATCTTCTGCCTTAACTCCAAATAAAACATCCTGCTGCAAAGGTGCATCCAATAATTTTGCTTTAACATGATCTAGTAAAGTCTGCTCTTTTAACCAAGCATGTCTTCTAATGACAGAGCCTATAACTGCTGCTCTACAGGAGGCCTCTAATGAATCAAAACCACATTGCAAAGTACGTTTTCCCACTTGTTCAGCTGCATGCAATAAATCCAGGATTTCCTTATAGTTAGGAGGATCTGAATTTGGAAGCAGTTTTGTTTCAACTGAGACATCAAAAATTGCTGATATTTAAGCAAGTGAAACTGGCAATTTAAGGCCCTCATTGCTAAAGTTGCAGATGTATATACTTTCTTCCCCCATCTGTCTAATGCTCTTGAATCTGTCAGAGGGGACTGGATTTTTTGCTGTAGAGGCCTTTACCCCTTTGGGACCATGGGAAATAGTTTCAGGGTCAACAGGGCTTTTATAAAGAAATTTGAGAGAGTCAGGGACTCTAGCATCCGTCTGGCTTAACTGGAGCAGGAGGTAAGGAATATCAGGATTTAAACTGGATTCAGAATACACATCATCCACAATATCTAACACTGGCAGAATTGCAAGGGTTCTGTGTTGAGGTAATAAAAGAAAATCTGAGCCTTTTCTTGGATTCAGAATAATCCTGGCCCTCCCAATGAAAATGCTCCCTCATGGTATGTAAGGTTTACCCAAAGGAGTAGTCCTCTGGTGGAGAGGCTGAAGGAATTGATTCCTCAGCATCAGAATCCTCATAAGTGGGTAAAGAATATCCTTGGTCTGAGGATGAATCTGAAGTGATGGACACCTGGTCGGATGAGTCAGTCTGCATCCTGTCTAGGCCTTTTATCAGGAGGGTGGGACCCCCTGATCAGAGTAATTAAGTCTTCGGCCATTTTGAGCATTTGTTTCTTAGGCATGGAGGCCTGTCCTGGTGAATGTTGAAGTTGTTTCTTAGTTTTTAAAGGGGTTTTAGACTTGGCAGAAGATTTAATGGTCAACTGAGTAGGTCTGAAAACACCCTCTGAAGCTGCGGGTTTGTTCAGCTACTCAGAATCCCTCTGAAGGGTTAGTCTCGGTATGCCGTAAATCTGGTGTGTCCAAAGACCCAGCCATCTCCACGTGGGAGTCGAGGCGGCCTGTGGTTCCAAAGAAGTGGTAGTCAGGGGTTGCGAAGGCGCCTCGCTGAAAACCAGAGATCCGGCGATTGGCCTAGAAGAGGCTTAGTCAGTTTTGGGCCTTGGATGTCTGTCCTTGCGCTTTTTGTGAATTCCGGTCATCGGTAGTTCTGACGGCATGGTGCAATTAAATTTTCTGCCAAAATAATGTTGGGCAAAATCAAACAGATGTCTAATAGTGCACTTGTTAAACCTAGCACAAAACAGACAACCTGTGACATCATGGTCTGGGCCTAGGCATGGGATACAATAAGAATGGAAATCCTTATGAGGTATTTGCTTCCAACAAGAAATACAATTATTAACTTTTACTGACATCGGTCTGAGGCAAGAAAAAGTTTCCCCAACGGGGGTACTTAGCTCTGTAGAAGACTTCGGTTCTTGATTCTGAATGAAAATCTCAGGAGTCGGCCGACCGGCACTTGTGAACGGCTTTTGCTTTGGGCACCATGCGGCAAGAAAGACTGAAGAAAATGCCGTTGGCTGCATCTTATATACCCCTGGCGCACTGACATCAGGGAAGAAGCGACAGCAACTGACGCCGGACCAAGACTTTGGAATTCTGGCCGACTGAGGGACCGTCTGACGGCAGGATAACACAAGTGTAATGACTGCAGCAGTGTAACACGAACATCCCCTGATCAAGGTAATCAAGTCTTCGGCCATTTTGAGCATCTGTTTTTTGGGCATGGAGGCCTGCCCATGTGGCTGGTGAACTTGTTTCTTTGCCTTTAAAGGTGCTTTAGTCTTTGCTTTTGAAGCTGTAGTCAGTTTAATGTATAATTGTTTAGGTCTGAAAACCCCCTCAGAAGCTGATACCTGCTCAGCGGCTCTGGACCCATATGAGGGAATAGTCTCAGAGGCTCCAATACCTTGAGTGTCCAGCAGCCTGACAGACTCCACGTGGGAGTCTATAGCGCCCTGCGACTCTAAAGTAGCAGGCGTCAGGGGCTGCGAAAGCACCTCAGAGAACCGGTGACTGGCTTAGGAGAAGCTTCATCGGTTTTGGACCTCGGTTGCCGGTCTTTCTTTGCGAACTCCAGTTGTCTGATGGCCATCACACATTATATAAATAAATCTGCGCCCAAAATAGCTTAGTGCAAAATCGTTCCGACGCTTAGTGCATTGGTTAAATCTAGTACAAAACAGACAGCTTGAAACAGTGGTCAGGGCCTAGGCAAGGAATACAGTAAGAATGAAAGTCCTTATGAGGTATTTGCTTCCCACAAGAAACACAATTAACTTTTTCTGACATTGGTCTGGAGCAAGAAAAAAAAAAAAAAAGTTTCCCCAACGGGGTACTTAGCTTTTAATGAAGACTTCGGATCTGAAACTCAAACACGAAAATCTCCTGAGTCGGCTGACCGGCATTTGCGAACTGCTTCAGGCACCGCATGGCAAGAAAGACTAAAGAAAATGGAGTCGGCTGCATCTTTTATACCCCTGATGTCAGGGAAGGGGCGACAGCGGCCGATGCAGGACCCAAGACTTTGGAATTCAGGCAGGCTTCCAAGCTCCTGTTTGTTGTGTTCTGGAGCAGAACTTCTGCAACTGCTTGTTAAGGAGAGAGGTGAACAGGGCTAGTGAGGGGATTCAAAAAATGTATAGTCAGAGTCAATACTACCGCTTTTTTCAAGATCCATTCAGTGGAGTCTAGAAGGTCTCTGTTTAGAGAATCTAAGCCAGCGGTACCCAACCACCAGGCCACACAAACCATTTGATGTTGGGCGCCCAAATTTTCAGAAAAAGTGTATATGTATGTGAATGAGTGTACGTCTGCATGAGTGAAAGCATGCATGAAAGCAGAATTGTGTTAAAGCAGACGAGACTATGCCTGTAAGAGTGTGAAAGTACAGCTGTGTACCTACAATAAATGTAGATGTTAGAGTGTATTCACTGTTGCAGTCATTACTCTTGGGTTATCCTGCTGGCAGGCTACCCTCAGTTGACCAGAATTCCAAAGTCTAGGTCCGGTGTCTGTTGCCATCGCCTCTTCCCTGTTGTCAGTGCGCCAGGGGTATAAAAGATGCAGACAATTTTCTTCAGTTTTCCTTACCCCAGATGTCTGGTGCCCCCAAATTGGTAGGCTGAAAAATATGCCAATAAAAATGCATGCACAAAAACATTTTCTTTATCTACAAGCAAATGCACCAAATAGGTTGTATAGGATAGAGAAGTGCAGATAAGTCCCAACAAAGAGAAGGGGGATGGTGGGTGGGTAACCTGGACTGCAACAGTGAATACACTAACATCTACATTTATAGTAGGTACACAACTATACTATGTTCACAGTGTTTCACTGTTGCAGTCATTACTCTTGGGTTGAATCATAAAGCTGAGGATGGGTGGCTGGTCTAAATAGGATTAGGAGAGGAGAGGCTATGAGGCCCTGCAGAACTGCAGTGGCAAAGCCTGCTCTGGACTTAGAGTAAAGAGGTAAGTGGTAGTGTTTTGTGAAAGTGTGCACCGAATTCCAAGTTGCAGCCTTTAAGATATCTTTGGTTGGTACTCCTCTGAGGAAGGCTGCTGAAGTGGCAGCTGCTCTGGTGGAATGAGGCCTAATGCCCTTAGGCACTGATTTGCCATGTTGAGAATAGCAGAGATGGATGCAATGGCCTATCCATTTAAAATAGTCTGTTTTGATATGACCTTTCCTTGTGATCCTGCAGCATATGACAAAGTTGCTCAGTCTTTCTGAAAGCTTTAGTTCTGTCCAAATAGAAGCGTAACTGCCTGTGTATGTCCAAAGAATGCAGAATTTTCTCACCCTTGTTCTATGGATTTGGATAAAAAGGTAGGCAAGTGAATGGTTTTGGTTGAGGGCCACACTGGATACACCTTAGGCATAAATGTAGGATTTGTCCTCAGACACCCCCTGTCTGGATGAAAAATAAAAGGTTCCACAGCCATGAGTGCTTGTAACTCAGAGACTCGCCTAGCTGAGGTTATTGCTAAGAGTAGAGCTGTTTTCCAGGAAAAGAATTTTATATCTGCTGTTGAAGCTGGCTCGAAAGGAGGCAGTGTGAGTTTTTCCAAAACATAATTGAGGTCCCAGGCCGGAATTGGTGCTCTCCTTGGAGGCCTAATGTTTTTGGTCCCACTGAGGTACTGCCTTATTAAAAGGATGAGAAAAGCTAGGTGGTTTCGTATTGTAATGGGCTGAAATGGCAGAGGCATGAATCTTAATTCATGAGAAAGGCCTTTGTTCAGCATCTCAGTTAGGTATTGTAAAATCTGAGGTATATTTGGTACACAGATGTCAATGCCTTGTTCCTGGCTCCAAGCACAGAATCTCTTCCATTTGTTCTGCATAAGATTTTCTGGTACTGGGCCTCCTGGCCTCCAAGATAACATCCATAACAGCTTTTGAAAGAGGTGTGTTCTGAATGGTTACATTAACTGCCATGCTGCCAGACAAGGTCCTGAATTGGCTGTGCAGGATCGGATTGTTTTGTTGGATCGTGAGAAGTTTTGAGGCAATAGCCATGCTGGACCTTGAGACAAGCTCTTTAGGACTGGGTACCAGTGCTGGCGTGGCCAGTCTGGTGCAATCAGTATCATTTTTGGCTTCTCTTGTCTGACCTTTAGGAGTACCCCGAGAAGGAGAGGCAGTGGAGGAAAGGCATATACTGTTAGGGCGTCCACTTTCCATGCTTGCTTGTAATAAATCCTTGTGCAAAATGTCTGCAATTGGTAGTTGTGAGGGGAGGCAAATAGATCTATGTCTGGGCATCCCCATTTCCTTATGCTAAAGCCTTGTGGATCCATTTTCCATTCGTGGGGATCCATGAGGTTTCTCCTTGGTTCGGCTGCCAGAGTATTCATTTTTCTTGGCAGGAATTGTGCTTGCAGGTGAATTTGAAAAGCCAGTGCTGTGTCCCATAAGAGCATTGCTAGTCTGCAGAGAGGGTAGGAATGTGTACCTCCCTGCTTGTTTATGTACCACATAACTGTAGTATTGTCTGTGTATCAGTAGCGGTCCTGGATGAAGCAGGTCCTTGAAAGCTGTCAGGGTATTTTGAACAGCTAGCATCTCTTTTTGACTGATGTGAAGATGCATCTGGTTTGCAGGCCATGTGCCCTGAATACATTTTCCTGCCATATGGGCCCCCCAAGGCATAATCTGATGCATCCGTTGTTAGTGACCGTCTGGCTGTGGGTAAACTGAATGGCAGACCCTTGTTGTGGTGACAGGCTTCTGCCCACCATCGAAACTCCTGTTGTAGGCAGGGAATGAGTGCAATTACTGTCTCCAGGCTGTGGCAATGCTGAGTCCAAACACTTTTTAGATACCATTGCAATTTCCTCATATGCAGTCTGGCATATGGAATTAGAAGAATGCAGGATGCCATGAAACCCAAGGCCTGCAGGATTTTCCTTGCAGATAAGTGGGTTTTTGTTGCCAATTTCTTGAAGTAAGAAGTCAGTTGCTTTTGTTTGTCTGGCGTGAGATAAGCCATCTGGGCAGTTGTATTTAAGCTTGCACCCAGGATTATTATAGAGAGAGGGCACTAGTTTTGATTTTTCATTTACTGTGTACCCTAGGCCAGTTAGTAATCTTTTTAAAAACGCCAGATGCTTTAAAAGAATGTCTTTGGTCTCTGCTTGAATTAGGCAGTCGTCCAAGCAGGGATATATTTGAATTCTTCTTTGTCTGCAAAACGCAATTACTGGTGCCATGCATTTTGTGAAGACCCTGGGCGTGGTAGATAAGCCAAAGGGCAGTGCAGAGAATTGATAATGCATTGAGCCAGCTATGAATCTGAGGCATCTTCTGCAAGACTGTCTGATTGGGACATGCAGGTATGCCTCTCTTAGGTCCAAAGAGACTAGCCAAGCCTTCTTGCCCAGCATGGGCAGTAGCTGCTGTAGAGTCAACATCTTGAATTTTGGAATTTCCAGAAACGTATTTAGTAAAGATAGGTCCAGTATTGGTCTCCAGGTTCTGTCCTTTCTGGGTACTAGGAAAAGTCTTGAGTAAAATCCTTGCCTCTGCTCTTGTTGTGGTACTTGCTGAATGGCCCTCATACCCATGAGGGCTGTAATTAGTTTTTGTGCCTCTGCCCATTGATCGTGTGGCAGGTCTGGTATACCTTTTGACCTTGATATAGTGTGAAAATGGAACCTGAAGCCTTGAGACACTATGATCAAGACCCATTTGTCTTGGGTAATCATTTTCCAATTTGATGAAAAAAGTGCTAATTTTCCCCCTAAGGGGCTATCAAAAGAAAAGTGCTTGGATCTGGCAGAGAAAAGCCATTGGGACTGTTTCCTGTAAGGTTGTGACTTGTCTTCTCTGCTTTTGAAGGTAGGAGCACCCCATTGTTTAGGCCTGTATGAGCCTTGGGGCCGAGATCTGCCTCTAGGACGCCTGTATCTGCCTCTTTGTGGTCTGACACTGGAAAGGACCAACTTTTAGAAGGCCAGTTTCTGCTAAACCTAGGTGGCTGTACCTGTAAGAAATCCTCGACTGTCTGCATAGATTTTGCTTTATCCTCAATTAAACACCTCTTCTGCTTTAGTACCAAACAGTATCATGCTGCAATGGTGCATCTAATAATTTTGCTTTAACATCAGGCAGATTCTGTTCCTTTAACCAAGCATGCCTTCTAATAACAGAACCTGTAACAGCAGCCCTGCAAGAGGCCTTCAATGAATCATAACCACATTGCAAAGTATGCTTTCACACTTCAGCTGCATGCAATAAATCCTGCAATTCCTTGTTCTCTGAACATTCAGTATTTGTCAATTTCTGTTTAAGCAACAACATCAAATATTGCTGATATTTAACTCATTAACCCAGAGTACCTTCTCATGGCGCCTGTGTGCTTAAACCCGAGCACGCCATGGGAAGATACAAATTTCAAGCAGTTACCCCAGAGTGCCTTCTACAAGCGAGACCAACTGTCAACCACATTTGTACTTCACCTTAATGTAAAACAAGCTGAAATCGTAACAGAATGTGTAATTTACCTTCTGTAGTTACGATTCAGCTTGTTATTACATTAAGGTAACATTAAAGATTGTGTAGAAAATTGGGTTTGAAAGTTCTTCGCAAAGCAAGTGGTGGCAGCCAATCGGATTCTTGCAATCCAAGCCACCACTTGCATAACACCTCCACCCCCAAACTAAATTTCTTTTGTCTTATCTAAATAGAGGGTCCAGCAGCAGGTATTTATTTTCTTTTTCCAAAGATTGAGATTTCACCTGCCGCTGGATCCTCTATTACCGGCATTCAAAGATTTCTCGGATCGCACTATCAGTTCCTAGTCAGCTTGGCTCTTTTTGTGCGTCTTCCGGTAAGCTCTCATTTTTTTTTTTTTACTTTTGCACCTGTTTTTTCAAAGTTTTTTTTTTTTTTTTTTTTTTGCTGGCAGCTGTGCAGAAATGTGGAGATGCAAATAATTTTAATAGTTTTTCAAGATCTTGTTCTGCAATAAAGGTTTAGGTTTAGCTGTGCGGTAGGTGGGACCGTTATTGCTCCCCGCGTGAGAGCCGGTATTTTATGGTGTTTCAAGTGAGTGTACTTTGTTTATTGCCACATATGATACATACGGTTAAGGGAGACACCGCTCTTTTCCGAGTTTTGTAACATGCCAGTTTTGTCAGCCACCTACGTGGCTATCAGACTTCATACTTTATTGTATTTTAAAAAACGTTTCCAGTGAAAGCTTGTAGGTTTTTTAAGTCAATGTCCTTTTCAGAGCAAGCTGAGGGAACTTGTGTGCTTTTGAGTAAAGGCTGTAGTGGATTTTTTTCACGTTGTACTGCTTTTAGTACTTTCCTGGTCATTAGACATGTTTAAAAAGTAAAACAACAACGGCCAGCACGTGCAGCATAAGATATTTTATTAGTAAGATGTCAAAAGGCATATAAATGCCAAACCATCTATAATTTCAAACCGGTTTCGGCAATTTAGCCTTCAGTGAAAAAGATTAAGACATCACAAAATCTCATTATTATTTATAAGTACCATCAACCAATAGCATTTTGGTATAGTCCAACCCTAATGCTAATCAAACTTAAAGGAATAGTAAGTTTCATCATCATTATTTGAACACTACATTATTACTATACAATATAACTACATAAATGTACAGTCAGCACCAAAAGTAAATTCCTATACATAACGCGTTAATATATACATATGTTACTTGTATACATAAACAAAAATGAGAGCAAACTCTGTATACAAGGAATATGATGGCATATTTTTCTAAAACTTATTGCAATAGTAAATCAGTCCAATACACACATGTCTTAAAATAGAGTGTATACATCACAATACCTAGGTAATCAATAAACTAATAAGATACCAT
The DNA here is from genome assembly GCF_019279795.1 of Protopterus annectens. Lineage (NCBI taxonomy): Eukaryota > Metazoa > Chordata > Ceratodontiformes > Protopteridae > Protopterus > Protopterus annectens. Next base: position 730,838,709 of record NC_056741.1, on the reverse strand, counting down.
ATTAAATACAGTATATACTAGATAAATGTAATTCATATACATACTGAATTGATGTAAACATGAATTTGTATACTTAAACTATAATAAAGACCAACTCCATATATTGGAGATAGGTAACAAATATATGAACCATTTTAATATAAATTCAAATATATATTTGAGTGGACTGTACAATAACTTCAAACACAATTATCTAGGTAATCAATTTGCTGATTAATTTAGTTGGTCAAGAAAAATATGACCTATACACTAATACATATCACCAAAATATCAAAGTTCTCATTACCATTGGTATACAGTCGAGATCAAAATTAATATCAATAACCCACAAAACGGGACTGATTATATGTAACAATTTGATATTCCAACATATGTAATGTTGCATCATATGTATCAAATTATTGGTTCACAAATGACAACTGCCCCTCCTTTGTCAGCCGGTAATATAGCTATATTCTTATGGCTACTCAATTCCTCTAAAGCCTTTCTCTCCAACTGAAAGATTCTCTCAATTTGTGACTGAATGTAAAAAATGCAAATCCCTAAGCACAGATGGTTGAAAAATCAACACATTTTTATTCATAGGGTGGTTGAAATTGTGATTTACGAAACTTAAAATCCGTAGATCTTTGAGAACTCTGTTGTATCATCTGAAAAAAGTATTTTAAGATTAAGATTTCTACAAAAATTAACATCAAACAAGGTTATATTCATTACAAAAAAAGCTTGGTACAAAACCAAGACCTTTATTTAACAAACACACCTGTTCAGTTGTTAAATTCTCATCTGACAGATTTAACACACTGTGGTATTCCTGCTCAATTATCTTCACAGTGCTGTTATCAAGCCCTCCACAGAATCTATTCCTCTTTCCACATTTATGCTTGCGGCCACCCCGCCGCCTTTTTCCCCCTTCTAAAGGGAGGGCTGAATTTGATCTTACGCATTGGTGATTCCTGGAGCAGAGCACCTTCACTATCAGTGTAGGATGATTCCTCCCCCGATGTAGTCAGAAATCTATCATTTTTAAAAATGGACCTAGGTCTCTTTCTGGTTTTGCCCCTAGTCATCTGCTGGCTTATAGCCATAAATCGAACAGATCTTTTGGTTTCGAAAGGACACCCTTTATCATAGTCTGCAATGTCCCTATAAAACTTTAATTTTTCTATCTTTAATTTGTTTCTCAAAATTGGTCAAATCCTTGGACAGCTTTATTAAACCTTCATATATTGTAAGGGATTCATATTTTTTACATTCTCCACAAACAGACTTGACTTCCGATAGATTAATATCTATCATTCTTTCATAGTAAGAAGAAAGAATATTTACTAACTTCATGGAAGCTTCCTGTAAAGCTTTATTCCATTCCGTGGTTAGTCTCTGCTCAGATCTACCAACCATTGGTTGCAGGCATATTCAAAGACCCCTAGGTGCCATGTCCTTTTTAATATATGCACGGAATAGTTTCAAATGCCAAATGTTAGCTCTGAGATTAAGCCCTTTAAGATTTTGGAATGCCAATTCACATCTTTCCAATGGGTCATCCACAACCTTCGGATCACTGCCCGAGATGTGGTCTATAACAAAGACCCTTATATATCATCCCGATCGGCACATAATCCTGCTAAAATCTGTTCCAAATTCATGATACAAGGGACACTATACAAAACCAATTTGGTCTATTGAGTATAGTAAATCTATGAATCCAAACTCTAATATATGTAATTATAACAGGCTGCCCATGAATTCGGCAAAAATATTATAAAATTACCAATATAGAATAGGGCATCACATGAGCACAGGGATCAGTGGAAATAGAGGTTTGTCAAAATAACAACCAGATAACTAAATCACTATGAAATCAATTATAGTGATACGGTAAAGGTACCAAAATTTTTCAACAATAATTCACAACAGATGCACAAATGGGCAAAACCAGAAAGAGAACCAACCCAGTATTAAATGCCCCTAAATGCCATAAAAGATGATTTAAATCAAAATAGATGGCATACATATAAGAACACTAGATAAATTTTAAGCTTTGAAATACATAGCATTCTTTCCTTCAAAAAAGGTCAGCACATACCATTATCCCAAACATTAATACCTTCGATGCTCCAGTAGTACTATATCCATAAACTAATATTGTCAGGTCAAACATACATATAGGGACAGTGCCTACATATTTAAGTACACTATAAAAATTAGCCCCAGGTTTGAACACTAGAGTTCAACAATCCAGTAGTCCAAATCTTAGTCAAAAATGCTATTCAAAAATTGTATAATGGGTGTTGAAAAAAGTATCCTGTTTATAGGTTATGTTTATATATTAAATAGGCACCAGAGTGATGATACAGTAGATGTTGTAATACAACAAACAAAACTGTGATATACTGTAAGAATATATAGAGAACCACCTGAATTGCTAGATACACAAGTCCCATCAAGTATGTAGACAATATTATAAGGTATTACTATATCCATACAAAACTAAAGCATTTGTCTCAAAGAATAGTTCCAAACTAATAGGTGTATCCATAGGTCAAAGTAACACTTATAACATTAATTACATAGGCGTTACCCCTTAGTTTGAAATGAAAATATTCAGGAATTTCCTAAGGATACCTGATCCTATATACATATACCGGTAAATGCCCTACCATAGGGTATATGTTTTAATTTTCAAAATACTTATATATCCCAATATTGCTCGTTAGTGCCCTTATGAAGCACCAAACCAACGAAAACCACAAATCTAGTAGTTAATAGGTTGTCTTATCATAGCAAGTCCAAATAATTTTAATAATGTGTGAAATTGAGGCAAATCATATTCCACACAAACTATCACATACAATATGAATTCAAAAAATCAGGCTATTATAAAGACAAACAATTCCGTGTACCCCGGAACAGTATTAAAAGTGTGTGCGTAAACCTGAACGCTAATATCAGTTATGTTGCTATCACCCATGAATAGTCCTGAGAAAGTATATTAAGGTATTTCCTAAATACATCAATCGTATATAAATGTATTAATATGCATCATACCAAGATATGTAAACACACAACACAGATTTCCCAATAATACCAAAAATGCCATCCAAAGTACAAAACCCACCAATAATCTAAACAATTTTGCAGATCATAAACAATACATATCAGTTCCAAAAGAAATCACACTGTACAATTGTTTTTAACTCTCAGCGATTGAACCTAAAGCTATAATAATCATCTTGTGAAAAATAACCACTCCGTATGCACCGGAACAGTATTAAAAAAAAATCACAATTTTGTCCCAGATTAAATATTAGACAAAAAAAAAACCTTATAGTCTCTAAATGTTTGATTAGTCCACAATCCAAGTGAATGATGAAACAAAAAAAGAAAAGTATCCGACTAGTTCCAAAAACGTTTTGAAGAAAAATGCGCCACAAGGTATACAAGATGGCCATCGGCTTTTCCAAAACAGTACAATCCAACAAATATACACTCTTAAGCCTCCCCAGCTCTTCAATGATTTAGAATATCTAGTACGAAATACTAACGTAACTGTACACACCCTGTACGGCCTTTTAATGATATTTCTTCAAAAACACCAAGAACGCCAAAAACACCAATGCCACATGCGTTACCGATAAACAGACCAGGACCCAGTTCAGATATTCTCATCCGGAACCCCAATGCCACATGTAGTCCAAAGAACAAAGGATAGCCTCCAGACACCATCTCCAAAGTGGTGATATATCCCTACTGTCCAACTAAAAGGTCAATGGTAGATTTCTGATGGGGGACAAATCCTCCTACACGCAAAACGAAAACTGCTGCTGCCCCACAGCGAAGACCAAATCCAACTGTAGATCAACCAAACTCCTCGCAAGTTAGGTATGCTCGGCCAAACCAAAACCTCATAAAACAACAATGGCCAGCACGTGCAGCAGAAGATATTTTATTAGTAAGATGTCAAAAGGCATATAAATGCCAAACCATCTATAATTTCAAACCGGTTTCGGCAATGTAGCCTTCTTCAGTGAAAAAGATTAAGACATTACAAAATCTCATTATTTATAAGTACCATCAACCAATATCATTTTGGTATAGTCCAACCCTAATGCTAATCTAACATTTAAAGGAATTGTAAGTTTCATCATCATTATTTGAACACTACATTAAATTGACTAGTATACAATATAACTACATAAATGTACATAGTCAGCACCAAAAGTAAATTCCTACACAATGTGTTAATATATACATGTTACTTGTATACATAAACAAAAATGAGAGTCTGTAAAGTGCTCAGGAAAACATTTTCAAGTTTAAAAACCTAAAACCTTATTTTAGTGCTTTAATTACTACACAAGTGCAGTCAGTACCTTGTGACTTTATATGACAGGTGGTTGGATATTGTCAATTGGAAGGGGGTTACTGAAAAAAAAATCAGTGCTATTCAGAAGTAATATTTCACAAAGCCTTAGAAATCTTAGTATCCAAGAGTGCCTTCCTTTAGAAAACCTCTAGCAACAATCAAGGCAATTCTGTTTTTGGTTTTCATTCAAAATGTGTGTGTTACCTGTCAGCCTGGTATTACTTTTTGTTCATGCACTTAATAGGGTACTACAAGTGTTGTGCATTGGGGTCATGCAGAAGTAGTCATCCACTTTGAGCATCAGGGCCAGCTGACACTGAGGAACAACTAAGTGATTCCTCCTTGTCTTTGGTGTTTTAATGTGTTGTCATATCTTGTATTTGTTTTGTGCTGCAAAAAATAAGTTGGAGAATGGCATCAGTCATCCCTCAATACAAAAGGTGGGTCATCTACAAACCCTAGAAACTCCAGACCCACAAGTCTCACTAGTCTTGTATATAAAGCCATGGAAAGAATTATCATGGAAATGCTCAATAGAGATGTAGTAAATTTCCAGACACTGAACCCAACCCAGTTTGGTTTCATCAAGGGCAGATCATGCCTATTCAACCTGGTGGACGACTAAGAAGGTAACCAAAGCATTGGATGAGGGAAAATGGTTTACACTGCCTACCTTGACTTGGCTAAGGCATTTTACACGATACCCCACTTGGGCATTGTTGACAAACTCAAGGTTGGGTACAAACTCGTACATCACCCAGTAGATAGCCAACTGGTTCACAGACAGGACCCCAGGAAGTCAGAACTGGGGAGTTCAACACAAAGAAGCCAGTTACAAGTGGAGTCCCTCAAGGATTAGTCCTTGGACTGCTCCTTTG